>NC_056731.1:931393398-931693398 GCF_019279795.1 Protopterus annectens | reverse complement strand
AATGTGGCTATTGTGTTTGTGTGAAACAGATTTGAAATATGTGACTTTGGTAATTGTTATTCATTTTTGTGACATGGACATCTCAGAAGGATGCACTTAACAATGTAGTTATAATTGTTGGGTTTGGGTATGTCTGTAGATAAAAATGACTAACCCTGCTGAGCTGTCATTAGTCTGTCTTTGCAAGACTAGTGTGCATTTGTGTAAAGAAAATTGGAATATTTTACTGTAGCGATTTGTATCACAATAAGACTTGTGATGTGTACTGTTTATTTGGTGGCCATAAGTGTTGAGTACAGATACTGAAGGATTATTATGACTGCAGTTTGAGTACCCTTTTATAGATGAAATGTTCAGCCCGGGGACCAAGGTAGACTTAATCTGCCACTGGCCAGGTGCATTTTCAATGTATGTGAGTTTCAATACATTTTCAATGAATGTGAACTTCAAGAAGACAGAAATTTACTGTTGTTCATGCTAAGTTTGTTTTTAATGTGCAACTGTTTTTGTTTATCAAATGGCTATCAGCATTTGTGCCATAAGATTTGAAATAAAAGTTTGAAATTCAATACATATGTCTAATAATTGTAAAAAATAAGAGCAAAATAGTATGCACACTGATACAGGTAATTGGGGGAAAAAAACAGCCAAGCAATAGGATACTGGAATTGCTGGGGGGGGGGGGGGTTGGTCTATTACCCTGCCTAGGGCCCATTTTCACTATGATGTGTGTATGTAAACTTACCAGATCAGTAGATGCTTTATTAGATCACTGCTGCAGTAGTCTAAGCTATATGGTTCCTACCATTAGTGACCAACCAGCTTTTCAAAGCTTAAGTGCACTTTCCATGTGTTTCAACTGTCAGGAGCTCAAGAGGAACTCCATATAAAGAACGTTGGAGCACAAATTACTTCAAAGCCTTTTTTGCCAAGGATGGGAGGCAAGATCCCTGAAAGAACAATTCTAGGAAACAAACGCAACCGTGAACAATACACATAAAAAATAAGGGGGCTGGAGGGAGGGGAGGCTAGTGCAACAGTGGCCTGCTGGAACATCTACTGTTATGGCAAGTTTAGTTAAATAGTTGTACTATATTTAACACAGAGATCACTGTTGTAATGACCTATGTTTTATGGATAGATTACCACAGCTTAGCAGACTAAAAGAGGGAGGAGGCCAGTTACCAGGAGCCCGGGGAAAATGGACCTAGCAAAGCTTGTTCTGGACCTAGAAAATGAATCCAGTGCAGTGCTTTTTAAACGTACGTACAAGGAGAGGACCAAGTTGTTACTATTACAATCTCATGTGAAGCAGTCAAAAAAGACTTTTGAATGTTCTCTTGGAATCTCAGCTTGTGTAAAAGATCTCTCACCCGAGTGAGAGATTCCTAACACTTTGAGAAAGACTCTGCAAAGATAAGCAAGTCGACTAAATATGAAAAAATGTGGCTATCCTACAAAGCCTGTAGTAGGTTATAATTGGAGCTAGACATTTTGTGAAAACTCTTGGAGCAGTGGATAGCCCAAAGGGTTACGTAAATAACTGATAATGTGAACCAGACACACAAAACCTTAAGAAATGTCTGAAGTGTGGATGGATAGGAATATGATGGCAAGCATCTTTTAAATAAAGAAGTTATGTACTTACCATAACGTTCAATCTGTGCTGTCCATTTTCATTCTTCCTCAACATATGTTGAGGAATTAATGAAAACTGACAACATCAGATTTAAGGTTACCAAAAACTCAAATGAGGAGAAACAGGTTGTGAAGCAAAAGTATTTTAAACTTGGGCAATGTCACATACTGGTTTAGTAAAGTAAGGTAAAGTGTTGGTCTCCAGGCATTTTCTTTCTTTGGCTCCAGAAACATTCTTGAATAAAAATCTCTTCCAACTGGGAAGGAGGAACTGTTTTTATTATGCCCTGAAAAAGTATGTGCTATAGGACAGGAGGGAACAGAGGGGTATGGCCTGATGAATGTATAATAATTCCCTGAAAGGATGGATTTCTTCCCACTTCTATTAGTAACCCTCCTAATCAATCTCAGAACCCATTTATCTAAAACAATCTGTTGCAAAAGAAAGAAAGAAATGGAGATTCAGATTTTCTGGAAAGGGTAGGGGACTGCCAGGGTGGGAAGGGGCAAAGGTCCCTTACATAATCATTCTTACTTATTTGACTGTTCTTTGTTCTGGGGGTTCCTACTTTCTTTCTGGAACCCCCCACCATTGATTTTAAATGTCTGCTTACCAGCATTCTACTGAGACTGTTTTGTTTCTTGCCAAAATTTGATGAGGAAGCAGAATATTCCTTAGAAAATGTAAAGAAGGAGAGCTGAAAATCCGAGATAGTCCCTATATTACCCTTCTCATCACATTTGTTTTTATAACCTCTGCAGCACAGAGTCCAAACATTACATCTTTATCCAAAGGTGAATTTAAAATCTCATTTATACATCCTCTAGGAGGTTCTGAGAATGCACCCAGGCAAACCTCCTCAACACAGTACCAGTGGCCACAGCCCTGGATTTATTATCCTCAAAGTCATAAATACATTTTAAACAATGAGAAGTCACCTGAGAAATTGAAGAAATTGAAGAAACAAAACCACTGGTGGGAAAATCAGATAAAACATTTCTCATACTTTCACAATTAACCAAAATAATTTTTAACACATGAGACTGACCATTCAAAATTCTAAAAATAAAGTTGCAGAAGCATTCATTTCTTTCAGAAACTTACCAATATTTGCCATCTTTTTCAGAAGCAGAAGGAAAAAAATTAGAATTAAAATGCTTTGCAGCAGCTGGAATAACTAAAGCTATAGCTTATGGGTCAGGTCTGGGATGAGTTTATACAATTTTGAAATACTGAGGAACTTTATACATTCTATCTGCTTTCTTAGGTGTGGCAGGCTGCTGTCAGGAAAGCCACAGGCAATGGCAAACACAGCCTCCACTGCTGACAGCACAGGAAGGATGTGAGAAAGTTATGGACATTCTATTTGTAACAGCTCTTAGTATTTTCTGAGAGACTGACAAACCTGTGTTTTCTCACTGAAAAAATGGCCTATTCTGAAAAAAAAATGGCCTATTCTGAAAATTGTCTCAGACAAAGGGAATCCCACACAGACAGATTCAGTCTGAATCAGACATCTAAGGAGAAAAAACAGCATATGTCCTACCACATTCCTCTACAGATCCAGTTTCTTGAGTTTCTTCAAGGAAAAAAAATCCCTTTATTTTTTACCAGTAACACCATATAAGATGGTTCAATAGCCTGTACAAAACTCCGAGCCAAAGCTAATAAACTACTCATGTCCAATTCATGAAGATAGGTTTATTAATGACAGCAGCACCTCAGAGATGGCCACAACATTCTGGCTAAGCAGGGTCACTTTCCCTGTCCTTTCTTCCAAGACAGACAAGAATGGCTCTCTCTTGCCCACTGAAGCCAACCCAAAAGATGAAGAGGATGTGGCTAACCCCCAGTCCAGACTGGTTGTATGAAGAACACCAGAGGGATCCTAGGAAAAAGATGAGTGGTCTGAGGAACCAGCTTTGGCCACAGAAGAGTCACCCTCATGCAGGTGAGGCAAACTGCTGGCTTACTGTTGTGGCAAACGCTGTTTAGTTAACTTTTTCTTTTTGTGGCTGGAAGAAGGACAGACCATTCAACCAGTGGTTTGTTCCATGGCCAAACCAAAAATGGTGTTTCTTTCCCACAGAAACCAAGCAGCACAAGGCAATAACATTTTAAAAGTATTATAAAGTCATTTTCCCAATGAAAACACATTAAAAGTATTTAAAACATGGATTCCACACAGAAAAAATGATTTTAGAATGTTTAAATCAACTTTTAAATTATCAAACACAAAAGTATGCTCCCACTTGAAAGTACAGTAAAGTCACACGACAGTCAATAAAAATACATATTCCTAGCTTAAAATGCACTTTCCCACACAGGAAAGTAAGTTAAAACATTAAAAATAATGTGTAGAAGGTTATTCCCCAAAGGGAACTTATCTGCCCAACAATGTAACAGCACAAGCTGACAGACGGTCCTCTAGAGCTTGAACAGGAGTACTCTCTTTGGAGGCAGGAAAGCTCTGAAAGGCTTGGCAACCAAATCTGTTCCTTTTAGTCAGCTCAGCTCAAGCTGACTAATGGCTTGCACATGTGGAAGGTGCCCTAAAACTTTGAAAGCTACTGGAAAGAGCAGAGGTACAAGGGATTAAAGGGATACCATTTTGAAACATCAGAATCTTGATAAAATGATTTAGAAAGGAAAGGTCTAGTACAGACCCCCAGAATCTTTCCCTTTGGTACCAGAAAAATCCATGAATAAAAGCCTTTGCGCATTTGGAAATGGGACACAGGTTCTATAACTCCCTTTATCAGTAACTGGTGCAGAATGGGAAGAAACAGAGAGAGTTGGTTCACTAGCCAAAAAGGAACACCATGGAAAAAAGAGACGGATTCACATTGCTAAGTGTACTTATGCTGGATTGCATTTAAAACCCATCTGTCTTCACCAATCAGGTGCCACAAAGGAAGATGCAGCTTAAAACAGATAGAGAGGTTGCTAGGGTAAGAAGGGGAAGGGCATGACTGACAGGACTTTCCTTGACCTTTTGAAACTTTTCCTTCTTTTTGGAATCTTCTTGTCATTGCTTTTTAAAATCCTGTTTAATGTCTCCTTGATCTTTAAAATGCGTATTCTACGTGGATCTGAGCAGAAAGAGGAATTTTCATTAGCTCTGAGAAAGGAGGGTTGAAAAATATTAGTCACTCCTTGAATCAGCTTTTCCCTTTAATCACACTTCTTTAGCATATCTTACTCCTATACCTGAACTCTACTGTACTAAAACTTTCTAAAATTGAATTTACTTTTGTTCCACATATTACGTTGATGTTATCGCTGGTGAAATGTATTTTTCTTCATTGTGTAAGTGCTATTTGTTTTCTCATGTAATTTCCTTTCAGGTTTGTCAACTTCTTTAATGTTTATATTTATATTTATTTTTACTGGAGCCCCCCCGGGCCTCCGCTGAAAAGGGACCTGTGTCCAGTCAGACTTTCCCAGTAAACAAATGTAAAATAAATAAATAAATATTGTCTGCAGAAGAGTCAAACAGAACTTCTTTATTTAATGAGAATTTAAAATTCAGTCTTACATCTTCAGGAAAGTTTTGAGGATGAATCCAGGTGAAATTTCAAAATAATGACCCAGAAGCAGCAGATCTTGAGGAAGAATCAACAATATCATAAGCATATTATAAAATATGCTTAGTAACATCAGAAAGAGATATTACTGAAACATTCAAAGCTTTTTTTGACCTCAGAAAAAGGAAGATTAACCATTAACATCTGCAAGCTGTCAACATGATAAAGGTAAAAAACTTTAGTATATGAGCTTGATAGTTTAAAATCCTAAACGGCAAAAGTATTAGTGGAATACATTTTCTTCCTGACATATCTAATGCTTTCCCATCCTTGTCAGATGAAATGGGATTAGTAGCAGTAACCTGTTTAGCAGAAGCAGTTTTAGAAAGAGAAATCAATGCTGGGTCAGGCTTAGGATTAGAAAGTAAAAATGTACGAATCTGAGGTACCTTGTATAACCTGCCAAACTTCCTAGGGGCAGGGGATTCACTATCAGCTAAGCTCAAAGCAGTGAGAAAAGCATACTCTAAAGCAGGTATTACAGGAGGAACATCTGCAGCTTTAAATATATCCAGCTGTAACAAATCATAATACATTTATTGTATTCACAGGAATTTTATTCGGGTCCAACTGAAAAACCTCTTTTCTAATAGACAAAATCTCAGAAAAAAAAATCTTCAAGGGGAATCTAAAGCCATATTTTCATCAGAATCAAAATGTTCATACTGAGAAGAAATTCCTGAAGTACAACCATCCCCCTGCAATGCTTGCTCCTCTAACTGGAAATCCAAGTCAGAAAGAGATGGAACTCTTTTTGTTTTATTGCCCAAAGAACAAGTAGACAAGGAAAAAGCACTAATAAGTTCCTTAGCAAAAAAATAGGAAATCCTCCTAAGACAAAGAAGTAGAAACAGGAGACTGGAAGGTATTCTTATTATGTTCACATTTCCTAGGAAACTCCCTGGAAAATAACAGACTCTTAGGAGTACTGGTTCCAAATTCAGGTTCCCTATCCCTGCTAAATAAAGAATTTCACCTCTCCCTTCCCCTGAAACTGATGAGAGGTTCTCCCTTGCCTACCAAGTGCATCCCTACTGCTGCAGGGTATGTGGCTATCCCCTGATCTTCGGTGGCTAAACATGCAAAACCATGAGGACCCAGGGTCTGATGGACAACAAGTGGCCACAACAGAGTCACTCACCAATGACTGAGGTAAAACAGGAACCAGCCTGGCATCCAAAAACTCCATGACAACTTTTTCTTGTGGTCAATGGGAAGTAAAACTGTGTAACTTAAGGTTGCTCAATGGATAAGCCACAACTGGGACGTCAAAGTTGGACAGCATGGCCTGGATGAATTGATAAAAGGTAAGGTAGAGAACAAGTGGTATTCAGGCAAGTAAACCACCGTCAGTCCCCCACAAGCACAGTATCCTGCCCCAAGTACACAAAACCAAACATTTGGTCAAAAATTGAATTTTTCACACAAAAGCTCACAAGAACATTTATTCATAAACTCCCTTAGAAATGCCACGACAGTCCTACCAACAATAAGTTTCCCAGCTAAACACACTATTGCAATAAAAAAAAAAAAGATTTCTCTGAAAAAAAACAATGGTTTTCCCCTGCAGGGGACTAATTTGCCCAGCTTTGAAGGATCGCTAGCTAATACTTCCACAAGGCAGCTGAAGGAGTATTCTACTGTGGCAAAAAAGCTCTGAAGTAATTTGTTACAAATGCCTTTACACTGAGCTCCTCTCACACTTCTGGCAGCTGAAATGTGTTGAAGGTGACCTTAAGCTTTGAAAAGCTGGCTGGTCACTGGGGGTATGACCCATATAGCTTAGGTTAATGTAACAGTGATCTATATTTTGAACATTTGCCTTTGCCACTTGGAACCCTACACAGAATATTATCTATTAGGAATGTTCTTCACTTCAGAATCTTGAGATCTGAAGTAAACTTCATTTGTTCATCAACCTGTGGGTATTGGATCCATATCGGATCCGAGCCGGCAGCTTTAAACAGCTAAGATCCGAGCTCCAAGCTCCTCCCCCTTACCCATAATCTCCTGCCATCCCTCTCTGACCTCAGATCTCATTTTCCGCGGTTGAATCAGCAGCTTAGAACGAGTTCCAGGCGTGGGAGTTAGTTGTTTTGTGAGAAAAAATCCTTATTATATACCCTTTTTTTCTTTTAGTTAAATTACTGTTGTGTGTGTTGCTCCCTAGATAGAATTTTAGTTAAAAACTTTAACTGTTTTCTTTAGTGTAGTTTAATTTCCTCCCCGTGTGTGTGAAGGCGTGTGTGTTGGGCCTTGTGTGTTTTTTAGTCAGACTATGTCTGAAGCCCCAAAAACCTTCTTCTCTAAATGCGAGTGTGGCCATAAGCTATCCCCAGCGGATGGCCACACTCGGTGTGTTATCTGCCTTGGGGTTGACCACCTCTCCTCAAGTTACACTATTTGTGCAGCCTTCAACCGCAGGGCCCTAAAGGACAGGAGGTCGAAGTTGATTCTGGCGGGACTTTTGCCCACGGACTCGACTTCGTCCTCATCTCCCTCCGTGGCACCTGCCGCAGCCATGGCAGTGCCTCCTTCTATCCCTGTTCCCCTGGCCGGGACTCATCCTCCCACCTTAGGCCAGGAGGAGAGGGAAGCAAGGCGGGAGAGGAAAAAAGAGAGACATCACAAGCGGCGGGCCGAGTCTTCCTCCTCGGCTTCGCCGGCTAAACAAGCAGCCTCTCCCAGGGCTTCTGGGCCTTCTCCTTCCCGGCTCCATTCACCTCGTTTCTCCCCAGAGACGGAGGAGGAGACTCGGTCACCTTCGAGGTCATCGAGGCGGCACTCCCGGCCCGCCTTGGTGGCCTCTTCTAGGTCCACCCGAAGCTTGTCCGATGCAGATATGGACCGGCTGATGCGTAGGTTCCTCCAGGCCCAGCTGCAGATGGGAGTGCTCCTGCCTCCCCCCCCCCCGGGGCGGAGCTTGACCCACTTTTTCACCCCGATTGCTCCTTCTCCAACCCACTTCCGGGGTTCAGAGCCTTCGGATCCGAGTTGCATAGGAGCCGGGGGAGGTTTGGCGCCGATAGTACCTCGTACTTCGGCTCCGACCGCACCCTCGAGTTTGTTGGGTCCCTTTTCAGATCTGAGCTCTCAGAGCCGAGAGCTGAGCTTCGGATCCAGAGGTGTCAGTGTGTCTTCGGCTCTGTCTCGATCGGAGCATACTGGCCCTTCGGATCCGATTGCTTTTTGCGCTGGCTCTGATCACACATCGGATCCGAGGGGACTGCTCTCGGATCCAAGAGAGAACAGTTCTCCTTTGGCGTTCGATGTTGTGGAGAGGGTATTGTCAAGTGATTCGAGGCTCGAGGCTCCTTCTACTGTTCCACCCTGCACTCTCTCTCAGACGTGTCTACCTTCCATCACCCAACCCCAGGGACAGCCTGCGCCTACATCCCAGATGGTTCCCTTGGAGGAACAAGATGTGGTTGGTGAGGCCTCTTCGGACAGCCCCCCCGAGGAGGTTCCTCACAAACATAAGTGCAAGAGGAGGCACTTGGACTCACCTGAGTCCTTGATGGAGGACACAGACTTAGATGAAGGGGAAGGTTCCCCAAGGTCACCCCCGAGGACGTCTCCTTCGGAGACATCATGGAAATGCTTCGAATTAGAGTGGGGTGGTCAGCCCAAAAACCTTCCTCGGATGAGTCTGTGTTTCTGGAAGCGCTTGATGCAGGCCCATCTAATTCTTGGATGTCCCCTCCCGCCGATCCCCTGGTAGATCTGATTACTACCAGGGCATGGAAGGAACCGGACACTGTGGAGCCCATTCCTAAGAGACCAGATAGAATTCTCAGTCCCCCCACTGATAGGACGGTTTGGGGCAAGGGTGCTCCAGTAGATGCCATGTTGGTGGCGGCCGCCACCAAGAAGGAACTAGCCCAGGAGTTCCTCGGTCCACCCTCCCGAAAAGGAGTCTCAGATGATGGACCACCTGGGGAAGCGGATGTTCACTTCAGCTACCTTCTCCGTAAGGTCGCTGAATTATATGGCACACGTGATATGACTCCAGTGGGATCTCATCAAGAAATACACCGGGTCTCCCCCAGAGTCCATGTTAGCCAAGGATAAGAAGGCATTCTCAGCTCAAATGGCCACTCTTAAGTCCATTTCAAACACCTCTATGCGGCTCCTTTCCCATGCTACGGAAGGAGCCGCTAGAGCTAGCGGAGCGGGCATTGTCTTACGATGACATGCTTGGCTCTGCCTTTGCGATTTTGCGGAACCCTTCAAGGCGTCCTTCACAAATGCTCCATTTGACAGTTATTCGCTATTTGGCAAGACCGTCCGCGACACGCTGGTCCAGAGCGAGAAAGACGGGAAGACGATGTCTGCCATCGGAGTCCACTTCTCGGCTCCCCAGAGGTCCTTCTCCAGGAACCAAAGGGGACAAAAGAAGATGTGGTACCGGAAGTCTCAACAGTCCTGTTTCGCTCCGTAGCCCTCGTCCTTCAGAGGCAGAGGAGGACAGGGTGGACGCCGGCCCAGAGGCAGAGGGGAACCGAAGAATTTCGGGTCGAGAGAACCCTTTTCTGATCGGCCTGCGCAGCAGCCCTGAAGGGTTACCCGACTGTTCCACTCTGGAGGCAGTTCGGGGGCGCTTCTCGAGGCACCTAGTAGTTTGGGAGTCCATTACAACAGATCGCTGGGTGCTTTGAATCATATCCAGAGGTTACAAAATTCCCTTTCTGTATCCCCCTTCCAGACCCTGGAGCCTCCCTGATGTCCCACCCAATCAAAGGGAGGCAGCAGCCCCAGAAATAAACAAGCTGCTAGAAAAAAGAGCAATCCAGCACGTCTCCCGAGACCAATCTGGATCGGGCTTTTACTCCAGGTTATTTCTGGTGCCACAAAAGATGGGGGACTTAAGGCCAATCCTCGACCTGTCCTTTCTAAACCTGTCAGTGGCCAAAGAGAAGTTCTGGATGGTCACCATTCAATCCATTCTCCCACTCTTACAGGAGAATGACTGGATGTGCTCGATAGACCTCAAGGATGCGTACTACCACATTTTGATGGACAGACGATCCAGAAGGTTTCTCTGCTTCTGGCTACGAGCCAGCCACTACCAGTTCAGGGCCCTTCCCTTTGGTCTCACCACAGCCCCCAGGGTGTTCACCAAAGTTTTGGCAGTTGTAGCGGCCCACCTGAGACTCCAGGGAATACAGGTCTTCCCGTACCTGGATGACTGGCTCCTGACCGCCCCCACCAGGCATCTACTATGTTCAGCCAGAAATTACTTCCTTCACTTGGCCTCCCAGCTGGGAATCACAATCAACCTCAAGAAATCTTCCCTTCAACCAACCCAGATCTTAGACTTCATAGGAGCCAGGTTAGACACAAACCTATTGAAAGTCTTCTTAACTCCGGACTGGCTTCGAACTCTGAAGCTCCATGTACTGGCCCTTCTACAATCCTCGGTTCCTCCAGTGGAATTGGTTCTGAGGGCTCTAGGTTCCATGGCGACAACAATCAATCTGCTACCTTTAGCGCGCTTGAACATGAGGATACTACAATGGACCTTGCAGGTTCAATGGTCCATCCTGCAACATCCACTGAGTTCACCCATTTCCCTCAGCAGGGTTTGCAGGAAATCCCTGCTCTGGTGGATCCAGTCCCTGGACCTCCAGAAAGGGCGTCCCTTTTCTATGTCCCCTCCTCTAGCCACAGTGACCACGGATGCTTCTCGCCTAGGGTGGGGGGGCACTGTATGAGCAGAACCGTCCAAGGCACGTGGACCCATTCAGAGACCTTGTTGCATATCAATGTCCTAGAGATGAGAGCGGTGCTTTTGGCGTTGCAAGCACTCCAGGCCCTTCTTCCCTTAGGGACAGTTGCAATTCAGACAGACAATATGTCAGTGGTCTGGTATATCAACAAACAGGGGGGAACCAGATCCTACCCACTTTGTCGAGAGGCCATGAGAGTTTGGGAATGGGCGATCCCCACCAACCGCTTTCTCATAGCGACGCACATTCCGGATCGGTCGAACATTTTGGCAGACAGGCTGAGTCGAACCATCCTCTCACCATACGAGTGGTCTCTGAACCCAAGAATAGCGAAGCAAATCTTCCTCAAGTGGGGTCAACCTTGCTGCGATCTCTTCACGTCTCCTTCGAACGCAAAGTGCAGCGACTACTTCGCTCTAATTCCCCAACCAGGGGAATCCCCTAGAGATGCTCTGGTGCATGTTTGGCCATCCGGTCTACTTTATGCTTATCCCCCTCTTCCCTAATGCTAAAATTCTTGCAGAAAGCCCGTCGGTTGAGGAGCAGAGTGATCCTTATAGCCCCATTCTGGCCTCGTCAAGCGTGGTTCCCATGCCTATGGTCTCATCTAGTGAATCCTCCATGGATTCTAGATCCCACCCAGGATCTGATCTCTCACCAACTAGGATTATCAACCCCGAATCTGGACAACCTCAAGCTCACAGCTTGATTGATCCAGTTCCAGTAATAGCTAGGACTCCCAGTATCTCATTCTCTGTTAAGGCTATTTTAGTAGCCGCTCATAAACCTTCTACGAGAAAGGTTTATAACAGCAAATGGAAACGCTTTACAATCTGGGCAGAGCATAGAAAATTGGATCCCTTTACAGCTCCAATACCAGCAGTGTTAGAATTTTTGTCAACTTTATTCGACCAAGGTGCTAGTTCTTCTACAGTCAAAGTCCAATTAGCCGCGATTTCCCATTATCATGTGGGAAGTGATCTCGGTTTCTTAGCCTCTTCCAAATTATGTAAGACTTTCTTAAAAGGCACTTTCCTCTTAAGGCCTCCGGTTAAAGACGCAGTCCCTCCATGGAATTTAACCCTTGTTCTCCAGTCTCTAATGACCCCTCCGTTTGAACCTGCAGCTTCGGTGGATATAAAATATTTATCTTGGAAGACGGCCTTTCTCATCGCTATCACTTCAGCTAGAAGGGTTTCGGAGCTTCAAGCCCTTTGCACCAAACCTCCATACTTGGTCTTCCATAAAGATAGAGTTTCCCTCAGGACCAATCCCTCCTTTCTACCCAAAGTTGCTTCTGAGCCCAATATCAATCAATCTATTAATTTACCAGTTTTCTTTCCAAATTATCAAAACAGGGGTGAATACAAACTACATTCTCTGGACGTACACAGGCAATTGAGATTCTACTTGCACAGGACCGCTGAACATAGGAAATCTGAGCAACTCTTTGTATCCTTTGCTAAATCCTCTTTGTGCAAGCCAATATCAAAATTTACATTGTCCAGATGGATTTCCCAATGTATACTTCTTGCATATAAGAGTTCTGGCTGGCCTGAACCTGAAGGAGTCCACGCTCATTCTACCCGATCGATTTCTACTTCTGCTGCCTTTTGCTCCAGAGTGTCCTTGGATGACATTTATTCAGCAGCCACTTGGGCTTCATCCCATACTTTCATTAACCATAACAAGTTGGATATAATTTCCAGAGGGAGAGCATCCTTCGGCTCTGCAGTGCTCCGGAATATCCATTCACGAGGACCTCCCAAGTTTGGGTAGCTGGGGTTGATGAACAAATGAAGTTAACTACTTCAGATAAAGAAGTTATGTACTCTCCATAATGTTCCATCTGAGTAGGTAAACTTCATTTGTCAGCAACCAACCCCCCCCCTCCATCCCCCTAACCTATAGTGCGCCCCAGAAGGATTCCTTGTCTTTTTTCTCTGGATAACACCAGGTTAGGATGTGCAGGTGATCCTTTGTTTTGTAATGTTCTGTGTTACTATAGCAAACTCGATCTGAGGTCAGAGAGGGATGACAGGGGATTATGGGTAAGGGGGAGGAGCTTGGAGCTCGGATCTTAGCTGTTTAAAGCTGCCGGCTCGGATCCGATATGGATCCGATACCCACAGGTTGCTGACAAATGAAGTCTACCTACTCAGATGGAATGTTATGGTGAGTACATAACTTCTTTTTTCCCTTCCTTGTTTTCTGCTTATTTTAAGTAAGGACACTTGCAGCTTCTGTAGAAAAGAAAGCTAGATTACTCTCTTCCATTGTGAAGCTTAGCAAAGAAAGATATCTTAATATATTTTGTATTATGTTAATATAATTATTTATATTAATTTTATTCTAGGACTATTTTGGAGTAAGCAAGTACACTTCTCACTGGGCAGTTCTATATAGTACTTGTTTCCATTCCCTGGCAGTACTAAATATAATATATCTTTCTTTAGAACTCAGAAGTTCAGCTATAGAATAAAATTCAATTATAATGTAATTGAAAGGGGTTTTAAATCTCTGTGAGGTCTTTCAAAATTTAATGGTGTAGAAAGCTTTAAATTCAAAGCTTAAAATAAACATGTTTGAAGGAATGCTCATATCTTTATTTTCCTGACCCTCTTTTAAGCCAGTTTGTCTGACGCTATACTTTCTAGTTCTGTTTTCTAAATCATCATTGTTTAATGTAATTGAGAAAGTAGATCAGAATTTTTTTTGAAGAAAAGTATTGTTTTTATGTGCAAATTAAACTACTTTTCAGCTTTTATTGAGGTACAGTCTATCTTATTATTTATTACTAAACTTAGTAACTCCACATGGAAAGAAATTTTGGTAATAAAGGCAGATGGAATATTTGCTTGCTAGTCTGGCAGTTGGCAGAGAGCTGTAGATGTTCTTTATATTGATCACTGCTGCAGTAGCCTTAGCTATATGGGTAATATCCTTCCATAACGCATATAGCTAAGGCTACTGCAGCAGTGATCATTCGAACATCTACTGTTATGGTAAAGTTCAACTTACACAACTGTACTTTCCCGTGGTACAAGATTTAATTATCTCACCCCTCATTTACCAACTGTGTGACATTGAGCAAGTCACTTCAACCAGACAGTGCTTAGAGGCAACTGGGAATTTGGGCTAGGCCCCTCAACAGTCCCCTGGACTGCAAGTCTAGTAACTAACTATGAATTGATTAAAAAAATTACACTTTGACATTGTTACACTCTTACTGTACCACATCCTGCTTTGGTGAAAGACATGATAATGAAAATCAGCTTAAAACTGTAGTCCGCACAACAATGAGGTCTTGGAAGCTTTTACTTGTAACAGCCGGTTTTCACAAAAGAAAAGGTAATGGAAACAAATACTGTAAAATGTATCAGATACAGATTTTAATTCTCCGAAAACAAAAGGATTTTGTTCAGAAACAATTTACTAGGGTAACTCATCCTTCGCTTATCAGGAACAGATAATTTAAATGACATCTGAAATGATGTATCCTTTATAAACAGTGGGAATTCACATCTAGTCCCCTTTAGGTTTCTAGGTAAGATGGCTGTCAGTCTTTAGTGCTCTGTTGTATGTTGACTGTGATAATGGAACTGACCTCATGGCTAACAGTGTTTTCCCATGCAGTGGTAATGTGATATTAACCAAATGGCTATGTCTTTCCATGCTATAACGGGGCACTTGTGAGTATACACACATCATTACATAATAGCATGTAAGTCTTGTAATGACTGTTACTGGACAATTCCATAGTCTGAATGGTATCACAGAGCTAACAGAACAGGAACATATTTAGACTTAAAAGCTTTACATATAATCACATTGTATGGGAGGTACACACCACAGCAAAGACATAAGCAAATTTAAGTTAATGCTGCATTTTTACAATGGTGATACTATGTTTTATTATGGTGCTTTACATTTGTGACAATGGTGATGAATGAAAATCTGCATGATAATACTACCTCATGGCTGACCTGAGCCATCCAGTTGTATGTTTATCTTGCATCCTCCTGTTCTTATGCATTTGTGAGACTATATTCATTTGAAATGTATAGATTCACTTTGCTACGTTTTTACAAATAATATTCTTTACAAATTGACACAATATGCCACATGGAGTTACTACCATCCTTATGGAATATTAACTTCTGCTTACCTACTACTGAGGCTTCCTCCTTTTCATGCCAACGTAACATGTGCCTTCCTTGCTACTTTGTCACACTGGTAACATACCTTTACCAAATCTGACATTACAGCCCTTAAGTCCCTTCCCTGTTTTGTTACTACTGCTATTGCCTCTAAAACAGAGTAATTATTTCCTGCATTTATGCTCCCCGATCATTATTCTATGTTTGTTTGCACCAAATTTAACTTACCAAGACTTGGATCATTGATGTAATACTGTAAAACCTGACTTCAACCTTGTCTAAATCTTCAATTAAACAAATATGCTTTACCAGTAACCAGGAATACATTTCCTTTCTTGAAAGCCATGTTAAGACTATTATTATTCTTTGTCATTTGACTTTCATTCACGTGTCGTGCTGTAGCCATCTTAGGTTGAATGTTCTTTTATCTGGACTCTACCAAAACTTTCCATCAGGCCTTTAATTATTTATTGGAAGGAAAACACACTCAAAATCACATTTTCTTTGCTAAAAATCTTGATACAGTATAACCAGCTCTTGCAATGTGCATCCTTGCCTGCAGTGTACATCTTCCCTGTAAGTATTTGTGTGTAGCCTGTTGGATAGCGTTATTGGATTCTAGATGCTTTTCTTATGTGTAGCTGCTTGTTTATGGGGTGTTTTCCTTTGCAATGTTGTCTCTGCTTTATGTCTGTTTTGTTTCTGCATGGCAGTTTGCATTGCTCATGTCATTTGAACTCAGTGTATCCTTTCTGCTAAAATGACATTATGGGAGCTATGGGTGAAGACACTATGAATCTCAGGAATTTTCATTTTTTTTTTTGGGGGGGGGTATTTTAGCAGATGCTTTTTTGTGGGGGTTACTTCTTTGTTACCTTGTTCAGCCTCAGAATTCTGCTGAGTGTAGACAGCATAGAAAGCAAGGTTGCAAAGCCTAGTCTTTTGGGAGGAAAGTAAATGTTGCAAAGTACACTGCCAGTCATCTGCATGTAATACAAAATGGAAACACAATAGACAAATGTCAGAAGCAAGGTGACACACAGTATCATGAAAGTGTAATAACCTGCTAGGCTCATGACTCAGAATCTTTAGTAAATGAACACTGCTAATTAATGACCCACTGGACGGTAGATGGTATCCATTTACAGTGATGACAGGGAGAAAAAAGCCAGATGTATACTAGTAAATAAGAACAATGGAATACATGAGGCTTACAAATGAAGAGGTACAAAGTTGCAGTATATCTTGCCTCACACTAATGTTGTTAAGGTTTACGATCAATACCTTGAAGTGCCTTCAGTTAAATGGTCATGTCATCAAACTGGTATGCTGAAAATAAAAACGTTGTTCTAACCCCTTGTCAAACCATGTTAACAGCAACAGTTCGACATTCGCTGTTTTGGAAATGTGGCCATTGGATTAAATGTTCCGTTCGATGTTCAGTGATGTGGTTCACTGAATTTCTGTTTTTGACATTTAGCCGCTTTGAAAACTGCCTTTCGATGTTACCATCTACAACTGAAGGCACTTTGTGGACATGATAGTAAATTAGAAGTTATGTACCTACCATAACGTTCCATGTTAGCTGTCTTCTCTCGCCTTCTTTCTTGCTGGATGGGTTCGGAGCCGATCCTCGGCTCCGACTCGACACTTTCTTAGCTTGAGAACTCCTTTTACCAGCTCGAGGCAACCCTATATCCCATGATGCAAGGCGGGACTACCTCAGATCTCGTTTGGTAGCTAACATACCCTGCTAAGGATAAACCTAGAACAACTAGGAAACAACAACTCCTAACAAATGACTCTCCTACCTAAGAGTCAGGAGAGAACAACCTGAGAAGAGGAGACTTTTCAAGATCTGTCCAGGCCAAAGGGGAAGGAGGGGAAGAAAGAAGGCGAGAAGACAACTAACATGGAACGTTATGGTAGGTACATAACTTCTAAATGTTAAGTTGTCAATCTCGCCTTCATTCTTGCTGGATGGGACCGCGTCCCTAGCACCTGTATCCCGGGTGGCTCAATGGAACAGACTCTTGAGAACTGTGGAACCAAAACTGGCCCTATCTCTGGAGGCCAAGTCCAACTTGTAATGAGAGACAAAGGTATGAGGCGTGGCCCAAGTAGCTGCTGCACAAATGGTATCAATGGGTAGTCTATCCTGAAAAGCTGCAGAAGTGGATAGACTCCTGGTTGAGTGTGCTTTTGGCTTAGAAGATAGTTGTTTGCCTCTGAGAGAGTACACATAGGAAATGGTGGAAGTCAACCATCTGGATAAGGTCACTTTAGAAACTGGAAGACCCATCCTGTTTTCTGCATAGGAGACAAATAATTGGTCCGATTTTCTGAATTGTTTAGTTCTATGCAAATAGTACCTGAGCTGACGATGGACATCCAAAAAATGCAGTTTCTGTTCAGCTCTGTCGGAATAGTTTGGGAAAAAGACTGGTAGATCTATAGATTGGTTAATATTGGTTTGAGACACGACTTTGGGGAGAAAGGAAGGGTTAGTTCTTAATGATACTCTGTCCTTATGAAAAACCAAATAAGGTGAACGAATGCAGAGAGCTTGAATCTCGAAACCCTTCTTGCAGAAGTGACAGCCAGTAAAAATATAGTTTTCCAGGTCAATAACTTCAAAGAGCATGAAGCAGACGGTTCAAGGAGGTAGTATCAAGGATGCCAACATTAAGTTTAGATCCCATTGCGGAGGAGGATGCTTTATAGGTGGTTTTAGGAGAAAGGCCTTGCATAATCTATGAGACATAATGTTATTGTCATGCAAGCCAACATGATACTTGGAAATAGCAGCCAGTTGTACTTTGACTGTAGATGACGAGGATCCTGAATGAAAAACCTCCGCCAGGAAATCTAAAACAGAATGTACAGGAGCAGTAAAGGGATCAATATTTCTGAGTTTGCCCAAATAGAAAAATGTAAGCCACTTGCTAGCATAAATAGTGTTATTGGGCGACTTTAAAGAAGACACTAAAATGTCTCTGACTGAGTCAGAAATCATCGGTAGCCTGGCTAAGGAAGGAAGTGGAGCAACCAAGCAGTGAGGTTGAGAGAATGAATGGCCCGGTGCTGCTGACCCGACTGGTGGATCAAGAGATCCGAACTGGGTCCAGATGCCAGGGCTGCACCAGAAGGTGACGATGCAGAGACGGAACCAAATTTGTCGAGGCCAATATGGAGCAATGAGGATCAATTTGGCTCTCAAAACGGTGGCTTTCTGAATGACTTGTGGAATCAAGGGAAAGGGAGGAAAAGCGTATAGAAGTCCCGAGGCCAATCCTGGGTTAGAGAGTCTCTCAGGGGTTGGCCTGGAAGGGGAAAGAGAGTGAAATAATCTGGGCACTTGTTGTTTTGAGGAGTAGCAAAAAGATCGCAACAAGGAGTGCCCCACTTCAGAAAAATCTGATCCACTACAGACTGATTGAGAGACCACTCGTGAGGCATTAGAATAGATCTGCTGAGCCTGTCCGCCAATAGGTTGGACCTGCCGGGGATGTGCGTTGCTATCAGAAACCGCTGAGAAGAGATCGCCCATTGCCAAAGTCTGAGAGCTTCTCGACATAATGGATAGGACCTGGTTCCGCCCTGTTTGTTGATGTACCAGACCACGGACATGTTGTCCGTTTGTACTGCAATAGTCCCTGTGGGAAGAAAGA
Organism: Protopterus annectens; assembly: GCF_019279795.1. Taxonomy (NCBI): domain Eukaryota; kingdom Metazoa; phylum Chordata; order Ceratodontiformes; family Protopteridae; genus Protopterus; species Protopterus annectens. The sequence goes on along the minus strand of NC_056731.1, from coordinate 931,674,612 downwards.
CGTCGAGGGCTTGCAACGTTAAAAGCACTGCTCTCATCTCCAGGACATTTATGTGCAGATGGTATTCTATGGGTTGCCACGTCCCGTGGACCATCCTGCCCTGATAATGCCCCCCCCCACCCGATCAGAGAGGCATCCGTAGTGACTGTGGCAACTGGAGGAAAGGGGAATAAAGGGTCGGCCCTGATGAAGAAGAGGGGAAGATATCCACCATTCCAGATGAGCCCTGCACGTCTGTGTGTCTAAGATTTCGTGCCTCATCGGAGACTGTGGTACGACCACTGCGTGAAAAGCATCCACTGCAGAAGACGCATGTAGCGAGCTAGTGGAAGGAGAACAATGGCCGCAGCCATAAGACCTAGAACCTTCAGTATAAATCTGGCTTTGATCTTGTTGCTTTGCAAGAAGCCAGCAATTTTTGGATGTCCAGAATTCTTTGATCTGTTAGTCTGGCTGACATTTTACGGTGTTTAATTCTGCCTATAAAGGTGATAGATTGGCAAGGCAGAGAAGATTTTTCAAATTTACTGAAATTCCCAAACTCCTGCAAAGTTGCAGAGTGTAGTCTCTGGTCTGAAGAAGTTGACACTTGGTGGTGGCGGAGAGGAGCCAGTCGTCCAAATAAGGAAATACCTGGAATCCTTGACGTCTCAGATGAGCTGTGACCACTGCCATGCATTTGGTAAACACTCTGGGGGCTGAAGTGAGGCCAAAGGGCAGGGCTCTGAATTGGTAATGACTGGTCCCTAGCCGAAAGCGGAGAAACCTCCTGGAGTGCCTGTGAATCTTTATGTGATAGTACGCATCCTGAAGGTCTATGGAGCACATCCAGTTGTCCTTGCCCAGAAAGGGCAGAATGGACTGAAGCGTGACCATCCGGAATCTTGCCTTCTTGACAAATCTGTTTAGATTGCTCAGGTCTAATATTGGTCTCCAATCTCCCGTCCTTTTGGGGACCAAAAAGAATCTCGAGTAGACGCCGGATCCTACCTGGTCTGCCGGCACCATCTGGACGGCTCTTTTTTCTAGGAGTTTTGAAACCTCCTGTTCTGCCAAATCCCTTTGACCGGGTGAGATGTCTGGAAGGGATTGTAGAGGTGGGAAACCTTTGAAGGGGATTTTGTAACCCTCGGATATAATCGACTGTACCCACATCTCTTGTGATAGGGATTGCCAGGCTACTGGGTACAGTGAAATCCTTCCCCCGACTGCCTCCAAGGGTGGACAGTCGGGCAACACCTCAGGGATGTTGAAAAGGCTTCTCAGGAAGAGACTCCCTGTTGCCTTGGTTCTGTGGACCCCTGCATCTAGGGCGCGTCTATTATTGTTACCCCTCTGCCTCTGGGGTAAACTGACCACGTGCATCCGGTGTAGCTCCTTGGGCTTTACGGAACCACATCTTCCCCCCCTTCTGACCCTTGGGATATGGTCTAGAAGGAGTGGAAAACTGGACTCCAACGGCAGAAAGAGTTTTACCGTCCTGCTCACACCTGGTCAAGGTATCCTTCACCTGAGGTCCGAACAAAGCCGAACCATCAAAGGGGTATTAGTGAAGGACGCCTTAAAGGGGTCCAAAATTACAAAGCCGCATCCAGGCTTGGCGTCTAAGAGCAACTCCTGTGCCTGCGGCCCTGCTCGCTCCATCGGCCGCATAAGATATGAGCCGCATGGAGGAGTTAGATATGGAATTTAGGATAGCAAGCTGCGAGGCAATCTTTCCTGAGCCCCAGCAGCAGAAGGATCCTGAACTACTTCACCCAGTTCTTTGAGAACATCTCGTTGAAGCCTGGTGAAGTGACAAAGATAATTCAGCGAGCATAGCAAAGGTCGCTGAAGAAAACATCCGCTTTCCATACCTGTCCATGGTCCTAGAGTCCTTATTAGGAGGATGGACAGGTACTGAAGGATCCGCCAGTTCCTTCTTAGTGGCAGCCGCCACCACCATAGCATCCACCGAGACACCCTTGGAAAGGAACTGTTTGTCCCGAAGGGCCGTAATGAATTTGGATGGTCTTCTGGTGACAGGTTCCACAGAATCTGGAGCCGCCCACGCCTTCTGAGCCACTACCTGCATAAGTGAGTCGAAAGGCGGAGACACCCAGGAGGTGGAGGGTCGGGATCCAAAAGCCTCCAGGTATACCGACTCATCCTCGGAGGGGTCAATGGAGGGCCAATTCCCCTCTGTTTGAGGAGCTCAAGGATGTCTGAAAAGGAGACATCCTCAGAGGGGGACCGTGGGGAACCCTCTGACTCATCTAAGTCGGTATCAGATGTAGTAGACTCAGGGGAGTCTGTGTGTGTCCTCTTACGTCCTCTTCCGAGGGGTTCCCCTGCAGGATCAGGAGAAACCTCGAAGAGGAGGAAATTCCCAGTGGGGAAACCTGGGGCGATGGATCCCTGGGCCTGAGAGCAAGAGGCTGGCAAGAGGCGTCTGCAGGCACTGATGAGGGAGGAGCTAGAGGGATAGACCGTTGACCAGGCTCAGAGGCCAGGACACTCCTCATCACCTCAAAGGCTCCCTCCCGGGAGACCGGAATATCCCGCTCAAGAAACAGGAATTCCGGCTCCAATGAGAGGGAAGGCTCCGAGGCCGATGTCGGCGCCGAGCTTACCAAAGCGAAGCCCAGAGAGGAGAGCGGGGTCGGACAAGGGTCCGATGCCACTAGCCCCCTCGGAGCCGACAGTGGAAGCCCGATGACCGGATCCCTCCAAGGAAGGCCTCAAGGAGGAGATCGGAGCGAGGGCAGCGGGCGAAGGATGTATCGGCTCCGCATCGAAACAGTCGCTGTCCCGAAGCTCCGGCCCGAACTCTGGTGTGGAGTCGGAGGAGGAAGTTCAAGGGTAAGGCTATAGCGAAGTCTGTTGAGACGGGCTATTGAGCATTTGGGCCAGTGCCTGAGACTTCAACAGCCTGCTTACCACCCTCTCTAAGTCGTGGTCAGACAGCCTGGAAGATCTCGAAGATCGGCTCCGATGACTCCGCTCCGACAAAGAGGAGACCCGGAGCCGAATGGATACTCAGTAAGGGGACCGAGATCTCTTCGGTCGAAGCCATCGGAGCCGAAGTCCCTGAACTCCAGATGGAGCCAAGGTTTCTCGGCTCCGATGCTGGATAAAGTGTCAGCTCCAGCGGAGCCGACAAGGCCACAGTAGAGAAGGTATCGGAGCCAGCGGCGCCGACCTACTACTTTAACAGTAGATGCATCGGTTCCAGCGGGCGATCTCGGCTCGACGGGCGAAGCCACCGGAGGAGGCTTGGATACTGAAGCCTGAGCCTTGGTGGTTTAGAAGGTTTCCCAGACCCTGCTTTAGAGGGAGAACCTTCTGGCTTAAGTAAGCCTCGGAGGATAAGTTTATTCCTCCTTTCCTGCAGGACTCTCTGGCTAAAAGCGTGACACAAAGCACTGGAGTCCTGCAGGTGCAAAGGCCCCAGGCAGTACACACAAGAAGTGTGACCGTCTGTCAGAGACATTTTCTGACAGCACTGGTCACACTTCTTAAAGCCTGAGACCTTGCCTTCCCTAGACATATCCTAGGAGGAAGTAACACACACAAACCCCAACAAACACACAAAATTAATCCCCTACACACAACACACAGGAAGGGATTAACCAATAGGGTTTTAGGCCTAACTGAAAACTTTATACTAAAGGTTATAAAAAGGGTTATAAAGTTTGAAAAGAAGGGAATAGGGTAGGCTGTAATATACTACAGACTATACTAAGACTAAAAGGGAAAATAAATTCCTAACTAAGCTTTTTCTGATTTTACCAGAAAATCACTTACCTCAGCTGGCAAAGGAGACCTCTTTCGCTAAGCGGCAAATGAGATCTGAGGTAGTCCCGCCTTGCATCATGGGATATAGGGTTGCCTCGAGCTGGTAAAAGGAGTTCTCAAGCTAAGAAAGTGCCGAGTCGGAGCCGAGGATCGGCTCCGAACCCATCCAGCAAGAATGAAGGCGAGATTGACAACTTAACATCCATTGTTAATACAGGTCTAAGTCTGGTTTGTAAAGTTAACATTACAGGATTAATGTTTCTCCATTGTTATGAGGTGATCTGTAGGTTAAAAGAATTTTTCAACTGAGTGCTCATGAAATAAATATATTAGTTATGGTTCATAAGTTACTTAATACACCGAAGACACCAATCTGATGTTTGCTATGCACATTTTTATTAACATTTTTACTAATAATTGGCCTACCAATCTACAGAGATGGAGGCAGAAAAGACACTCTTGTGGAACTACCTTTAACGCAGCCATATGCATCATTACTGACTAATATCCTCTGAAGTCATTATTATTATGGTACTTTCGTAATAACTGCTTGCAGTTATCTTGATCATGGTGCATTTTTTTTCTTTCTGGACGTCTTGTTTCCTTTTTTTCCTTTATTTCTTTTAGTTTGTCTTCATGAGTTCCACAGAGAGGTACATCTGATTTCAGTGAAATATCTGTTGCAAAAACAGCCAGTGATAAATAATTCATTATGCCTGCTCTTTCTCTTTGTTCTAATATTTTTTACAAACTGCACAGTTGTCTAGTTGAATATATAAATAGACATATTTCATGGTTAAAATTACATCCTCGAGTCTAGAGAAAATACTAATTTTAATAAAGTATTGTTGAATATCTTATTTAGTAAGAGATAAGCTAAGCATAGGTTATATTCTGCAGATATGGATTGTATTCACAAATCCTCCATTTCCCACATAACAATGCTCTGAATACAGCACAGACAGTATCTTGCTCAAAGCACTGTTATGAGCATGGCACTTAACCAAGTACCCCTTTGATGGTTATGGGTAAGGTAAGAATCATTTTCATCTGTTAAACTCCACAAAAATAAAAAAATAAATAAATCAATACAATAAAATAAGCAATACTGGCAGTGGGATTACACCACTGCAGAAAGAGAATCTGATGGTGGCAGAGAAGGACTACTCAGACAATCTTTTCTGCCTATTTACCAGTCTAGTGGATGAACTTCCATACTAGTTAACCTGCAGGTTACAACCTCCTACTTGTGTTTGAATTGACTCATGTCTGTGCCTTGCTTTCATAACCTGACATATTTGAAAACCCACTCTGTTCCAGGTGTTTATGACATTCTGTGTGAATGTCAAACTGTCCTTTCCCATCCCTTTTTATTTTCAAAGCTTGTCACCTCGTATATGCATTTTTTTTTCTTCAGAATACAGTTTCTGCTTTGCCACAGAGTCGATTAATTACAGGAAAGTGTATAGCAAATCTATTCATTTCATCTGGTATATGCATATTAAGTTAATTTACTTCTCCTTCATACAGCTTCTGGTACAAACTCGTCATCACTTTGGCTACTTTCTTATAGACTAGCTTTAATCTACTAATTTTCTTATGGAGATGAGATTTCTAGAACAAAACAAAATATTCAGTATAACATGTATCTCACTGTATCAGTTAGTCAGGTCAGTCACTTACTGCTGAAACTATTTGCAATTTGTCTCACACACACACACACACACATATATATATATATATATATATGTGTATATATATATATATATATATATATATATATATATATATAAATAATGGGCGGCCATGGCGGTGCAGCGGTTAGCATTGCTGCCTCACAGCAAGAGGTTCTCTGGTTCGATTCTCGGTTGGGGTGCCTTCTGTGCGGAGTCTGCATGTCCTCCCTGTAGTCGCGTGGGTTTCCTCCAGGTGCTCCGGTTTCCTCCCACATCCCAAAGACATGCAGTAGGTGGATTGGACACTCTAAAATGGCCCTAGGTGTGAGTGTGTGCGTATGTGTGTGCCTTCTGTGGAAGGTTGGGCGCTGGGCTGGCAACTCGACACTGTAAAACTCCACTGCCAATCATGAGCGGAGAAATGATCTGCTGTGGCGACCCCTAAAAAGCCGAAAGAAGAAGAAATATATATATATATATATATATATATATATATATATATATATATATATATATATATATATATGTATGTATGTATAAACACATGAAGCCCACTAGTGTGGAGATGCCTGTGTGCTCCAGTTTGTAACTCAACTCAGATTAGACGAGTTCTAGGGGTGCCAGCAGACAACCAAGAAGACATCTTTGTAGAAAGTGGTTCTGACTACAACCAGAATTTCCTGACATTAAGTTGAATGTTTCTTACATTTTTCTTTTCACAGGCAGTGTGAGTATACAGAATTTATTGAAAATAGAAGTTATGTTCTTACCATAACGTTCCATGTTAGTTGTCTTCTTCTCGCCTTCTTCTTGCTGGATGGTCGGGAGCTGACGCGCCTTCGGCCACTGCCACTCTAAAGCTCGAGAGTTGGTTCATATCCCACAATGCTAGGCGAGCATTACCTCAGATCTCGTTTGTAAGCTAACCCAGCTTATATCAATAACAGTATAACTGTAAAAGAAATCCACCTCTAACAACAGGAAGAAAAAGGGTGACCTACATCCTGAAAAGAAAATATGCACAATAGCATATGACTAAGAAAGAGGTGGTAGAAAGAGGTCAGATCATCACACTCCTCTAGGTCTGTCCAGGCCAGGGGGGGGGAGGGAGGCAAGAGAAGGCCGAGAAGAAGACAAGAACATAACTTCTATATGTTAAGTTGTCTATCTCCTTCATTCTTGCTGGATGGGACCGTCCCTAGCACCTTGTCCCGGTGGCCTAATGGAACAGACTCCTGAGAACAGTGGAACCAAAATAGAAGCTAAATCCAACTTATAATGGGAAATAAAAGTGTGAGGAGTAGCCCAAGTAGTCCGCTGCAAATGGTGTCAATAGGCAGTCTGTCTTGGAAGGCTAAAGAAGTAGCCAAAGCTCTGGTGGAATGGGCTTTAGGTTTATTAGGCAGTTTTGGTGTCTAATCTCATAAACAAGGGTAATCAGAGATGTTAGCCATCTGGATAATGATACCTTTGAAACTGGAAGTCCTTTTCTGCTTTCCATAGGAGACAAACAGCTGATCAGATTTTCTGAATTGTCTCGTCCTGTCCAAGTAGTACCTTAATTGTGATGAACATCCAGGCAGTGTAATTTTGTTCAGATCTATTTGAATACTCTGGGAAAAAGACAGGGAGGTCAATGCTTTGGTTTAGATTTGATGCTGAAACCACCTTAGGCAAAAAACGGGTTAGTTAGAGGAAACTCTGTCCTTATGGAACAAAATGGAGATACGACAACTGAGTGCTTGAAGTTCTGAAATTCTTCTAGCTGATGTGATAGCCACCAGAAAGAGAGTTTTCCATGATAATAATTTCAAGGAACATGAAGCTGCAGGTTGAAGGGAAAGAATCAAGGAAGCAAGAACTAAATTTAGGTCCCAAGGAGAAGGAGGATTTCTTATAGGAGGTCTGAGAAGAAAACTCCTTTCAAAAAAAGTTTGTGGGACATTAGGGCAGATTCAGAAATGCCCACATGAAAATTAGAAATAGCTGCCAATTGAACCTTAAGAGTAGATGGAGATGAACCTGCATGGAAGAGTTCAGCTAGAAAATCAAGGACTAGTTGGATGGAAGCGGTGAAAGGATCTATGTCCTTTCCTTGTGCCCAATATGAGAAGCGTTTCCACTTACTCAAATAAATCTTTCGAGTGGAAGATTTATGGGAAGCTATCAATATATCTCTAACCGAGTGAGATAATTGAGGAAGCCTGGCTACGGTCGGAACTGGAGGAACCAAGCAGTGAGGTTCAGAGGAAACTGACCCGACTGGTGGATCAAAAGATCTGGAACTAGGTCCAGATGCCACAGTCAAAAGAAAAACAATGTAGAAAGGGGAACCATACTTGTCGAGGCCAGTAAGGAGCAATGAGGATCAATGAGGCCTTCTGAGCGATAGCTTTCTGTATTACTTGAGAGATCAGGGAAAGGAGGAAATGCATACAGAAGTCTCCGGGCCAAACTTGGACTAGGCGTCTCTGCTGGGTTGGCCTGGTAAAGGGAATAGAGTGAAGTATTCTCTGCACTTGCTGTTTTGGGGAGTAGCAAAGAGAAAAATCTCTCTCACTACAGAGTCTTTCAGAGACCACTCGTGAGGCATGAGTATAGCTCTGCTCAATTTGTCCGCAATGTAATGCTGAGAAGAAATCGCCCATTGCCACAGTCTGAGTGCTTCTCGACACAGGAGGTATGATCTGGTTCCGCCTTGTTTGTTGATGTACCACACTACAGACATATTGTCTGTCTGGATCCCAAGGGAAGAGAGTCTTGAAGGGCTTGCAACGCTAAAAGCACTGCTCTCATCTCCAGAACATTTATGTGCAAGTGGCATTCGTATGGTTGCCATGTGCCCTGGACTGTCCTGCCCTGATAATGCCCCCCCCCACCCGATCAGGGAGGCATCCGTTGTCAGTGTAGCAACCGGAGGAGGTGGAACAAATGGTCTTCCCGACAGGAGCTGGGGGGAAGACATCCACCACAGGAGATGCTTTTTGCACGCTTGCGTGATCATAATGGTGTGAGACATTGGGAGTTCCTGGTATGACCATTGAGAAAAAAGCATCCACTGAAGGATCCGCATGTGGTATCTGGCCAATGGAGGGATGGCGCTGCCATGATTCCCAACACCTTTAGAACTAACCTGGCTTTGGCTCTGTTGTGGATGAGAAGAAGTGACACCAACTTGTGAATGTCTGATATCCTCTGGTTCGTTAAGCGTTGCAGACATGTTTATAGTATCTAAATTTAATAGTGCGACAAATGCGACAAAACAGACTTTTCGCAATTTATTGAAATACCCAGTTTTTGACAAACGAAAAGCGAAAAGTATAATCTCTGGCCATCAGAAGGAGATGCTTGGTGGGAGCTGTGAGAAGCCAGTCGTCCAAATATGGAAACACCTGGAATCCTTGTCGTCTCAGGTGAGAAGCTACCACTGCCATGCATTTGGTAAACACCGGGGCAGTGGTGAGACCAAAGGCAGGGCCCTGAATTGAAAATGACTGGTTCCCAGCCTGAAGCGGAGGAATCTTCTGGAGCGTCTGTTCATTTTTATGTGATAGTACGCATCCTGAAGGTCTATAGAGCACATCTAGTTTCCTTTCCCCAATAGGGGAAGAATGGATTGCAGCATGACCATCAATCTTGTTTTCTTGACTGATCTGTTCAAGATACTGAGATCCAAAATTGGTCTCCAGTCCCCTGTTTTCTTTGGAACCAAAAAGAACCTTGAGTAGATTCCGGATCCTTGTTGGTCTGCTGACACTGGCTGAATTGCTCTTTTTGCAAGCAGTTTTGAAATTTCCAAAGCTGCTATATCCCTTTGATGGAACATCTGGAAGGGATCTTTTAACTGATTTGGAAAACGAGAAAGGGGATAGAATAGCCTTGAAATGATGGACTGTACCCATTTGTCTTGACTCAGGGATAGCCAGGCCTCTGGGTACAGTGACAATCTTCCCCCGAGTGCCCCCGAAGATGGGCAGCCGGCCAACACCTCAGGGATGCTGAAAGGGCTTGTCAGGAAGGCTTCCCGATTGCCCTGGTTCTCTTGGACCCCCTGCCCCTAGGGCGGCGTCTACCATTGTTATTCCCACCTCTGCCTCTGGTAGGAAAGCGACTCTGTCGCCAGGCGAAGTCCCTTGAGCTTGTTTACGGAACCACATCTTCCCACCCTTCTGGCCTTTGGGGTAAGGCCTAGAAGCAGAAAGGGTCTTGCCATCAGTCGCACCTAGTCAGGGTTTCTTTCACTTGAGGACCAAAGAGATGATCCATCAAAGGGGAGTTCGTGAAAGACGTCTTGAAAGGTTCGTTGCATAGCCGCATCCAGGCGGCTACTACTGTCCCTGCCCCTGTCGCTCCATCAGCCGCATAAGAGGCGCAGAGGCGATGGAGGAGTTGGAAATGGAATTAAGGATAGCCAGCTGCGTGTTCATTTTCTCTTGGAAACCCGCAGCTGTGGTCCTTCAACATTTCACTCGCTTCCTTGACCAAGTCCCTTTGAGCGAGTGAAATGGCACAGGTAATTCAGCCAGCGCATGGTAAATGTCGCTGAGGAGAACATCCGCTTCCGTACCTATCCATGGACCTAGATTCCTTGTTAGGTGGATGGACAGGCACTGAAGGATCAGCCAGTTCCTTCTTTGTGGCAGCAGCTACCACCATAGCATCCAGACAAACTCTTTTTGATAAAAATTGCTTGTCTGATGGAGCTGTGATGAATTTGGAGGGTCTCCTGGGAGTGGGGTCCACTGAATCAGGAGCCGTCCATGCCTTCTTAGCTACCACCTGCATGAGGGGGTGAAGGGGACACCCAGGAGGTGGAAGCGAGAGCCAAACGCCTCAAGATACAGATTCGTCCTCCCAAGGGTTGAGGGCTGGCCATTTCCCCTCTGTTTAAGGATCTCCAGAATGTCTGCAAATGAGACATCTTCAGAAGGGGAACCCTCGAATCATCCAGATCTGTGTCGGCGTGATAGACTCAGGTGAGTCAATGTGCTTCCTCTTGCACTTCCTCTTCGAGGGGCTCTTCTGCCAAATCAGGAGAGCTGGCTCTCTGCGGTCCGGGATGAGGGAGTGAGTCGACTTACCCTGAGGCAGCATAGAGGGAGGGGCTGGCGGGCCGACTGTGGAGTAGAGCCAGGCTCTAACAATGACCTCGAATGCCCCCTGTCAGGCAGAGCCAGAGGTCCCAGGAGCTGAGGACCCCCTCGGCACCGACAGTGATGGCTCCGAGGCCGATGTCGGAGCCGAACTCACCAGCTGAAGCACCGAGAGGAGAGGGGGTCGGACAAGGGTCCAATGCCACTCACCCCGCCGGGCCGAGGGAAGCCCCGCGCCGAGATTCCTCAAAAGAAGAAATCGGAGCCGACGGCGCCGAAGACAATTGTCTCGGCTCGAAGTGACCACAGTCTCGGTTCAACTCAAAGAGTCGAAGGAGGAAAGAGTTGATGGACGGGGCAGGCACCGACTGATGAGTCGGGCTCTGAAGCATCTGGGCTAGTGCCTCGGACTTAAGTAATCGACTCACCACCCTCTGAAGGTCATGATCGGAAAGCCTCGATGACCTAGAGGAATGAGACCTTTGGCTCCGTTCAGACAGCAGGAGATCCTGGGCCGAATGAGCGGAGCCAAGAGAAGGTGACCTAGACCTCTTTCTGGTTGTCGGTTCCGGCGACCTTGTCGGAGCCGACACGGTACCTCGATAACTCGCTCCCGGCGGCGGAGGAAGCCACAGAAACTGTGGACTGAGTCTTATCGGCTCCAGCCCGATAAAGGCAAAGGTTGAACAACCTGAGGTCTCGGCCGAAGACGAGGGCTTCCCTGTTGAAACTGACAGGGAATCCTCTGGCTTTAACAAGCCTCTGAGAATCAGCTTGTTTTTCTCTCCTGCAGGACCCTGGGGCTGAAGCCATGGCACACAGCACAGGAATCCTGCAGGTGCAAAAACTCTAGACAATAGACACAAGAAGTGTGAGCGTCTGTCAGAGACATTTTCTGACAGCACGCATCACACTTCTTGAATCCAGAGACCTTTGCTTCCTTTGACATTTCAGTAACTGACAGTTGTACACTAACACACACCCAAACACACAGTTATACCCTGTCAGAAAAAATTATTTATACTAAAATAATTACAAATTTAGTAAAATACTAATAATTAAGCACAAAAGAGTTAAAGTAAAACTACAGAACACACCCTAGAAGGGAAGGCCAAAGGCCCAAGGGAAGAACCAACGGTTCTTTTAACAAGAAAACGGGGAAAAATTAGGGTCGGGGATAGAGATATATATCCTACACTAATTTAGGAAGAATTAAAGTTAAAAGGGGAAAAAAAGAGTAACTTTTTGAATAAAAAGCTAACACTCACCAGGAACCGGTAGAAGCAACCAACCTTGCAAGCGGCTCGAGATCTGAGGTAATGCTTAGCATTGTGGGATATATGGGAGCCTCGAGCCGGTGGAACCAACTCTCGAGCTTTAGAGTGGCTGAGAGCGGGCAGAGGTGGCTCCGAACCCATCCAGCAAGAATGAAGGCGAGATAGACAACTTAACATCTATGTATAATTATACCTTACAAATTATTTTCACTGGTACTGTGTGTATAGAGAATTTTCTGCAGTTGTAAGGTATATTTATTAAAATTATTTTCATCAGTATTGTTTGTATGCATTTTGTTTATGAGGTAGATCTCAGTGAACCTTGGGGAATCAGATACAGTATTTATGCAAACTAAATAGAGTACAGCCAGATCACTGAAAAGAAACAAGTGTCTCTTCACCAGTAAAGGCAGCTGTAGGGTCCCTTTACGTAGGAATCATTGTGGAACTGGGAATAAGATTATGCAATATATGTTCAGCAGTTTCAGGCTGAACCTATGAATACTGGTTAAGAGTCAGGACTCTGTTCTGAATTCTGAGAGCAGTTAATGGAATAAGCAGCTTCTAAAAATACTCTATTAATGGAATTTGGTGAGGCAGTAAAAATAATTACTTCCTGAAAAAGATGGATTCACCTACAGCTTCAGCAGTTGCTTTATGCAAATTAAAAGACAGTTACTCCACTAGAAACTACTGATAAACTGTGTTCAAATTCAGGTGGGTCCCCAATAATTCAACTGAGGGTACACCAAAATCACTCTCAAGTGTTTCAGTAAAGCAAACTAGCACAGCAACCAGAGGATGGTCTTAAAACTGGGGCAACTTTTTCTAGGAGATGAAGAATGCAGTGTCATGCAATGGACTTAATGTAAATATAAATATAAAACTATATAGCATTACTTAGCCAGTGCTCTTCAAATGTCTTACTGCATTGTAGTTTATATGTATTTCATCAAATTACAAAATTAGTCACGCCTGTTATAATACATTTTTATTGGAGTAATTTAATAGAATTTACCATACATAAATTAGTAAACAGAACTTAAGAGCAATTTATAGTTTACATAATTTGTAGCTTCCATTATATTGTTTGCAAAAGGGGTACCCCATTTAATCACCCACTTAAGACCCAGCTACAAATGGTATAATGGTATAATGGAAAATGCAGTTTGAAAATACTATTGATTAGGAAGCACTAAGTGCATACACCTATACCACAATCACATTGTGAAATACACATTTTCCGGCATTCTTAAAATCTAAATTTTCTTTACTTTCTGGCACCAGAGTAGATTTTGCCCCGCCTCAAAATAAAATGTGGTGAGACTGTCTTTCTTGAAGATTACAGAAACTACACTATCTAGCCAGAAATGTACTATTAACATCACCATTATATGTTTATAGGTTCATATGACTTATTTTAAGCCTAGCCAATTTCCCTTTTTTTGCGAATGAAACAACCTATCCCATTTGGTTATACATTGGCCTTAGCCATCCCATGGTCGATAAATTAACAATAATTATATATTACCTATAATAGGTATAACTGGGATCATACCATAGATAATTTGATGGGACCCATGGATGGGATAAAGCAGTCCTGGGGTAAATTTTCTGTCTCCCATTCACAAATCTAAGCCGTGCTTGAATGTGGACAGGGATGAACTTTGTTTTATGTGGATGTGGAGTCTGTTACACAGCAGGTATCCTCTGTGAAATATACCTCTCTCTCCAAACCGTTCTGTTTATGTTGCAGAAGAAGTTTAGATGCCTAGACAGAGTATTTTCTGATGGCATATAACCTGCTGATATGCAGTAAATACATCAGTAATGGGTCAGAGGATGCCTTGCACACCAGACACAGGGAACCTCTTTGTAGTTTGTAGGATACAGAGTATAGTGACAGAGCTTTCAGTCAGTCACTGCAGGACATGTTCTTTAGGCCTTCTATACTTTTAGTAAGGCCTGCCCAGTTCTTACGTCTTTACTCAACATGTATTTTCCAAAAAAACTCTTAGATCAGAAGACAAACAACTTCTCACCATAAATAAACTGAACAATTCTCCTAGACAAAGCCTATACTCTTACTCAGTAGCAAAAAAAAAATGGAACTCCTTACCTCTAACCACTAGAACTATTTCTAACCTACCCACCTTTAAATGCTCCCTAAAAGAATACCTGGCAAAATGCTGGACCTGCTCCTGTGCTAATCCTGGCTGAATTTACTCATTATACTTCACTCACCCCCTTCAACATAGATCACACTTCACAATCCTCTCCGGCCTCCTACTCCACTCCTTTTTGTTTCCCCACTGCCTTACCTTATTTAAGTCATCTCTGCAGACCTTTCCTCTTTCTCTTTCCTCCCTACTCACCCAAGCTACCTGAAGAAACCTTACCTTGCACTCTTCTTATAATCTCCTTGTCTCCATCCTTCTTCCTTCTATAACCATAATATGAACACTTCTCTCATACTAAGACATCACTCAATTTCACCTCACTGTCACTAAGCATGTATTCGCTAGCTCTTTAAATATAACAATAAAAGTATATCAGCAAAAAGCAGAGCAGATATTAGTACTTAAAAACACTTTAATGAGTTAAGCACTTTCCTCCCTTTTCTTTGAGACATCATCAGAACTAAAAACACTTGTTACTTCTTCCATTTATATTACAAAGTCAATTTTAAAACCACCAATAAATAACAAGAACATAATAAAAATCCAAATTGTTCAATAAAATATTAAAGAAACAATTAATCTTTGGAACTTATCAAGTATAAAAATATATAAACATAAAATAAAACATTAATATGTGATAAAAACTTGTTGGTATATGATAAAAAAATCAATCTATAGTTTGGCTGCTCTGATATTATTGAGCTTTCCAATGTCAAGTACACTTTTTGTTTCCTTCAGGGATACAGTTGCAGGACTGTAGGAGTGGTTTATTTGGCTTTTTCTGACTTTTGACAATCCTTCTACATAGGGAAGACTGAATGTTCCCCTTAATAAACGTATTTATGAACACCAGTATGATATTCAGAATAAAAAAAGAGACCAATGCATTATACAGCCATAAAATGGTTTGTCAAGAGATCAAAAAAAGTATTAGTTTGTTCTAGAGCAGGTGGTAAGAATACCTAGGGTGGTCACTGGGAGTATACTCTGGAATACAGAGAACTTTTTTGGCGAGTTAGATTGGATGCTAGTTTGAAGCCTGGGTTAAAAGATGCCATTTCATTAGCTTGGTTGTTAAAATTAAGAGCAGCCAAACTATAGATTGATTTTTTTATCATATACTAACAAGAAGTTTATATAACATATTAACAACAAATTTTATCTTATGTATATATATTTTTATACTTGATATGTTCCAAAGTTTATTTAAGATTTTATGGAACAATCTGTATTTTTAATATGTTCTTGTTATTCATTGGTGGTTTTAAAATTGACTTTGTAATATAAGTGGAAGAAGCATCAAATGTTTTTAGTTCTGATGAAGTCTGATAGAAAAAGGGATGAAAGTGCTAACTCATTAAAATGTTTTAAGTACTAATATCTGGTCTGCTTTTTGGTATACTTTTATGGTTATTAGTTTTCTTTTATCAGCTTGGCATTTTTGTTTTTGGTTATCTCTTTAAATATCTTATTAGAATTTTCTCAGGTCTCATTTACCGCATACTAATCAATGTTTCAAATAATATGACCATTGAATTTTTCCTCACATATTCTCTTCAACTCATATTACAGTTTTTTCATTACACTATACTATGAAACATACAGTAGATATAAAAAGTGTACACACCCCTATTAAAATGCTTCAACAAAGTATTAGTTTAAGGATGTGCACACTTAAGCAACCAGATTATTGTATGTTTTTTATTTTTATATTTTCCCCTAACTGATTTATTTGTTTTTCAATTGAATTGTACAGATTATAGGTCACATTAAAGGTGGGAAACGTTTTGAAATGATTTATTGTGGTCTCATTTTTTTATATCACAAAAACCTGGCATTTTAACGCGAGTGTGTACACTTTTTATATCCACTGTATGTTCTATGTTTTTCTCATTACAACATTTTTTTACGCTTATACTTTGTAGTGTAACATGATATTTTGTGATTTAAAATATTTGTACTTACTGTTTTGTAATGTAACATGATACTTTGTGATTGAAAACATCTGTACTTTATTTATGAAATATTGTGATTGTGGAGCTTTTCTCCCCGGGTCTCTGTTGAAAATGGGCACTTTCTATCCCAGCTGGACTTTTCCAGTAAACAAATGTCAAATGACTAAATAAATAAACAAGGTATCTCTGCGGATGTTCCAGTTGTTGTATATGTTTGGACGGATACATGCCATAGGGGGCTAATATATTCAAAGACTGGTCTAATGAGGGCTGGGTAAAGGGAAGACAATGACATCCCTAGATCTAGACACAATCTAGATGGACTTTCTTACAACAATAGACAAGTTGGTCAAAAGATAGGTCTGTCCACATAAGTTCCCAAATCCCAAACAACTGGGCCAGCTCTTAGGGGCATATTGTCAATGTGGTAGTTCCCTGGGTAGATGACTTCCCAAAGGATACAGTAATGCATTTGTTGGCATTTAGTTTCAGTCCATGATTTTGGCACCAGCTATTTATTTGGGACAAGCCTTCCTGCAGAATGTATAAGCCATTTAGGTATTCAATGACTACTCCTAGCTTGCAGTCATCTTCAAACTTAGTTAGCCAAAGCCTTTTATTATTGTTTTTTATTTCAGAAAAGTAGATGCCAAACAGGACAGGTCCCAGCACAGTACCCCGGGAGACTCCACTGGTGACTGGTCTCTTTGCGGAGATAACTTCCCCTATTTTGATTTCCTGTGTCTTATCTGTAAGCCAGTTGGCAATTCAGCACATGACATAGGGGTTTATTCCCAGTTTATTTAGCTTTTCTACTATGCCTGAGTGAGGAATTGAGTCAAACGCTTTCGCCACATCAAGGTATGTGGTGTGTACCATTTTGTCTTAATTCATTGCTTTAGTGACCTTTTCAAAAAATTCCACCAGCTTGAGTAAACATTAACAGTCTTAAAAGTAGAGCTGATTAGGACATTTATGCAAAGTAGCAGGAACTGGTCCATGAATTTATCTCTGAAATTATTGATGGGCTACAAAAACTCTTAAAATATAACATGATGATGCGGTGATGCATGAAGGACTTTGAGGGGGTCCCTAATAACTTCTTGTCATTTTTCAGCAAATCATATTCTACCAAAATAAAGCTTACCAAAATTGCAGTGTGTCAAATCAGAACTGCAGTGAAAAGTACAGTTTTGTACCTACCATAAATGTAGATGTTCGAGGATTCCCTTGCTGCAGTCCTGACTATTGGGTATAGTCAATACCAGAGCAGGGTACTAATGCGCATGACCGACGTCATTTCCTCAGTCTTTTCTTGCCCCAGATGTCAGAAGACCCAAAAAGACAAGTCCCAAAAACAACCTGCACCAAAAAACATGTACAATATATACAACAATATATACAAAAAATATAAGCATGAAAACTCACCTACACAACCACCCTGAAACACAGAGGGAAGGAGGGAATCCTCGAACATCTACATTTATGGTAGGTACAAAACTGTGGTATGTTCTTCGCCTTCCCTTGCTGCAGTCCTGACTATTGGGTAGAATCCCAAAGCAGAGGTAAGGGAGGCTGGCAAATTATAAAGCAGCAGGAGCTGACAACATGCCTTGTAAAACAGCTGTGGCAAAACCAGCCCTAGTCTTAGAGTATATAGGCAGGTGATAATGCCTAGAGAAAGTATGCACTGAACTCCAAGTAGCTGCTTCCAGAATATCCTTAGTTGCCACCCCCCTTAGAAATGCCGTTGAAGTGGCAGTAGCCCTAGTGGAATGAGGCCTAATCCCAGCTGGAACCTCTTTGCCATGATGGGAATAACAAAATGCAATGCAAAAGCCAATCCACCTAGAAATAGTTTGTTTTGACACAGGCTTGCCCTGTGAACTCAAAGCAAAAGAAACAAGTAACTGCTGAGACTGCCTAAAGTCTTAGTCCTGCTCAAATAATAACGCAATTGCCTGTGTACATCTAAAGTGTGCAAAATCTTTTCCCCTTTATTTTGAGGATCTGCAAAAAGGCAAATGAATAGTTTGGTTTAAAGCCACACTAGAAACCACCTTAGGCATAAAGGAAGGATTAGTGCGTAATGATACCCTGTCCTTATGGAAAATCAAAAAGGGCTCTACTGCCATAAGGGCCTGCAACTCAGACACCCTTCTTGCAGAAGTAATAGCCAACAGAAAAGCAGTCTTCCATGACAAATATTTCAATTCAGCAGTAGCTGCAGGCTCAAAAGGTTGTAGAGTAAGTTTTTCCAACACAAAATTGAGATCCCAAGCAGGAGTAGGAGTCTTATATTCTTTGCCCCTCTAAGAAACTGCTTGAACAAAGGATGCGAAAACAAAGGTGGGTCACAATCATAGTGAGCTGAAATTGCTGCAGCATGAATCTTTATGGAAGAGAAGGACAAACCTTTGTCCAATAATTCAGTAAGATATTGAAGAGCCACACTCAAATTAGGCTCTGAAATCTCCAAATTCTTTGCTGTACTCCAAAATAAAAATCTCTTCCATTTGTCTGCGTACACTCTCCTAGTACTAGGCCTTCTAGCTTCCATAATCACATTTAAAACTTGTTGAGGAAGCAGAGACCTGCTGTGCTTCAACACAGGATATGCCAAGCTGTGAGATGAAGAGATTGAAGCTTGACATTGAGCAGATGACCGTCCTTCTGAGATAACAGATGAGGAATCAGAGGTAAAGGCCATGGAGGCTTCTTTACAAGACTCCGTAGAAGTGGGTACCAGTGTTGCCGAGGCCAATCTGGAGCTATCAAAATCATCCTTGGCCTGTCTTGTCTGACCTTTAATAATACCTTTGGAAGAAGAGGCAGAGGTGGAAAGGCATAGACATGAAGGTTTTCCAACTGAAAGACAGAGCATCCACTTTCCAAGCCGTGTGATGAAACCCCTTTGTGCAATACTTTGGCAGCTGGTGGTTTAGTGGAGAAGCGAACAGATCTATGTCTGGAGTTCCCCATGACACTGTCAATTTCTGAAATACATGAAGATCCAGTTTCCACTCGTGGGGATCCATGATTTGTCTGCTTAATACATCTGCTAGGGAGTTCTGTGCTCCTGGCAGAAACCTTGCCTGAAGAGTTAGTTGCAGGCTCAACGCAGTCTCCCATAAAATCATTGCTTGCCTGCATAGAGGATAAGAATGTGTTCCCCCTTGCTTGTTGATGTACCACATGACAGTTGTGTTGTCTGTTAGAATCAACACCTGCCCTGGAAGAAGTAACTCTTGAAAGCCATCAATGCAAACTGGACTGCTAACATCTCCTTCATGTTGATGTGTAGATGCTGTAGTCTGGCAGGCCACTTGTCTTGTATCCACTTTCCATTTAGATGAGCTCCCAAGCAGTGTCCGAGGCATCTGTCGTTAAAATCTGACTCGCCTCTGGCCGGGTCACAGAGAGTCCCTTGTTTAGGTGACATTCCTGAGCCCACCACAAGAATTCCTTTTGAAGGCAAGGTATTATGTGAATGACAGTGTCGAAATCTTGGCAGTGCTGTGTCCATACATTTTTGAGATACCATTGCAGCTTCCTCATATGCAGTTTGGCATTGGGAAGCACCAGAATACAAGATGCCATGAACCCTAATGCTAGAAGGACTGTCCTTGCAGTCAGCACGGACTGATGAGATAGTTGATGGAAGTAAAGTGACAGACTCTTTTGTTTGTCCGGGGTTAAAAGGCCATCTGGGCTGCTGTATTCAGTCTCACACCCAGAAAGCACATGTCTTGAGAGGGTACTAGACTGGACTTTATTTCGTTCACAGAATACCCTAGGCATCTTAGCACTGCTATGACATATTCCAGATGCTGTAGAAGGTCTCCCTTTTCTTGAGCCAGAATCAGGCAGTCGTCCAAGTAAGGATAGATTTGAATGCCTTGAAGCCTGAAGTAAGTTATCACTGGAGCCAGAACCTTTGTGAATACTCTGGGCGCAGTAGATAAGCCAAAGGGCAATGCAGAGAACTGATAATGAAAATCTCCAGTTCGAAACCGCAGATACTTTCTGCAACTTAGCCTTATAGGCACATGAAGGTAAGCTTCCTTGAGATCCAAAGTTACCATCCAGTGATCCTTGCCCAGCAGAGGTAACAGTTGCTGTAACGTCAACATCTTGAACTTGGGAATGTCCAGATAAGTGTTGAGGATAGATAAATCCAAAATTGGTCTCCACGTGTTCCCCTTCTTTGGTACTAGGAACAGGCGAGAATAAAACAAGCCCCTTTCTGATACAGGGACTGGCTGAATCTGGAGTAACTGAGAAACTTGCTTGTGAGCCTCTTTTCTTTGTGGAGGAGGAACATCTGGCATGCCTTTGAAAGGGGCATTGTGTGGAAATAAAATCTGTAACCGTGATGAATGATATCCAGCACCCATCTGTCTTGAGTGATTAAATCCCAATTTTCTTTGAAAAGAGACAATCTTCCTCCCAAAGGAGCTGCCAGACGAGAATCCACTGGCAGCTGAAAAGGCAGGTCATTGGTTCTGCTTACGAAAGGACTGACCCCTGCCCTCACCAGAAGTCTGAGCAGGTGAACTGTCTGATCTAGGCCTAAAGAACCTTGAGCCCTGCCCCTACCACGTCTAGACCTACCCCTAGACTGGGAACCATAAGCAGGATATGTCCACCCCTTAGCAGGCCAATTTCTACTAAACTTCGGAGGCTGCACCTGCAAAATCTTTAACAGTCTGCATAGACTTAGCTTTGTCCTCCATTTTCTTTAAAACTGCTTCCACAGGCGGTCCAAACAACACATCAGACTGTAAAGGAGCATCCAAAATCCTGGTCTTAACATGCTCAGCTAAATTCTGATCCTTCAACCAGGCATGTCTGCGAAGAACAGAACTAGTAGCAGCCACCCTCGAGGAGGCCTGAACCGCATCAAAACCACACTGCAAAGAATGCTTACCCACTTGTTCAGACACATGAACCAAATCCAGCAATTCTTTACACTCAATACCTTCCGCCAAAGCATCCACCTTAGATTTCAATTGGGAAAGGAGATAATTCTGATATTTCAGCATATGAAACTGACAATTCAATGCCCTCATGGCTAGAGTGGAAGAAGTATATACTTTCTTACCCCACCTATCCAAAGCCCTTGCCTCTTTATCAGAGGGTACAGGATTTTTAACCACAGAAGCTTTAACACCTTTAGGCCCCTGAGAAACAGTTTCTGGGTCCGCCCTAGGACTCTTAAACAAATACTTATGAGCTTCGGGCACCCTATAATACCTATCAGGCTTAACAGGAGCAGGAGGCAAGGAATCAGGGTTCAGGGAAGCCTCTGCAAGAACATCCTCCACCACATTCACCACAGGGGGAATAGCTAAGGGCCTATGTTGGGGTAAAACAAGAATTCCCTAAGCCTTTTCCTGGAATCAGAGTAATCCTGGCCTTCCCATTTAAAGTGCTCCCTCATGGAGTGAAGAGTCTCTGAAAATGAAAAATCCGCAGGAGGAGAAGCTGTAGGAGTGGAATCATCCACATCAGAATCAGAATAAGTAGGAAACTCTTGCAAGTCTTCCACAGAAGACTCTGAAGCCTGTGAACACTGTTCAAAACTATTAAACTCCTGTTCCACCCTAGGCCTCTTATCAGGCGGGGGCATAGAACCTCTAATCAGAGTAATCAAATCTTCTGCCATTTTAAGCATATGTTTCTTAGGCACAGAGCCGAAATGCTAGGAGAAGCCCCACAGAAGCTGAACTTGGCCTACCTCTAAAAGAAGCTTTGGCAACAGAAGGAGAGGCCCTAACTACCTTGGGAAGAGAGGGAAGAACAGTTACCTGAGAAGCCCCTCAGCCTGGCCTACCTCCTGAGAGGGCACATCCTGTAACAGTAAAGTATCTGCCTGAGACTCCATAGAGACTCCTGGCAAAACCTCTGGCTCCCCTGAGCCTTCTAAAGAACCGACGTCCGGGACTGCCGGTTCCTCACCCCTAGGCTTCACTGTTTTGTCCTTGCGCTTCTTGGATGAAGCGGGCGTCGGAGCATCCGACGGCATGTTATAATTGCAACGCTTCCCAAACACTAACCTAGCACAATCAAGCCTCCTCTTAA
This sequence comes from Protopterus annectens, assembly GCF_019279795.1. Taxonomy (NCBI): domain Eukaryota; kingdom Metazoa; phylum Chordata; order Ceratodontiformes; family Protopteridae; genus Protopterus; species Protopterus annectens. Next base: position 931,652,570 of record NC_056731.1, on the reverse strand, counting down.
TAGTGCGCTTGTTAAATCTAGCACAAGAGCGGCAACCAACAACGTCGTGCTCAGGCCCTAAACAAGGTATACACAATGTATGATAATCCCTATGCGGTATCTGCTTCCCACAAGAAATACAGTTATTCACTTTTTCTGACATCCGGTTAAATACTGAGGCAAGAAAACCAAAATGTTCTAACGGGTTACTTAGCCAACTCTGTTTCGGTCTGAAACTCCGGTTTCGAAAATCTCAGAACGCCAACCTGCACTCGCAAAATTGCTTCTGCATCGGACCATGCGGCAAAAAAGACTGAGGAAATGACGTCGGTCATGCGCATTAGTACCCTGACGTACTGACGTCAGTCTAAGGCGCCATGACCGACGTCAGCCTTATACTCTGGTATTCGGGCCGACTGGGACGCGGACTATACCCAATAGTCAGGACTGCAGCAAGGGAAGACGAAGAACATCAGTAATGGAACTGTGATATTACAGTTTCTAGCTCATAGAAGCTTAGGGAAGGGGACTAGTCTCCCTTCTCCAAGGTTGTCTGACTTTAAAGTAAAAACTAAGTAAGTGCTGGTGCGACTCCCTTGAAAAACACAGTACTAGTTTTTCTTATTCAGTGCTTTTTTCATGTTTGGCTAAATGACAATTTAATGAATATTTTCTAATAAACTTCCTCTCTCACTTCTGAAGAGAACAACAACTTCTGTGTATATTTCACAAACTACCTCTCTCATTTCTGAAGAAAACAATTTCTATGCATCTTTCACACTACCTCTCCCACTTTTGAAGAAAATAATGTCTAAGTAACAGAGATGTAGTTTGTGAATGTTATCTTTATATGTATATGCTAGGTGGTATCTGAAGAAGGTCACTTGTGGTCAGCATACCCACCAAGTTTTGAAATTAATAACAGAAGAACAAGTTTAGACCTTCAGGTACACATAAAATATAGACAGAGGTCAAAACATGAAAGTAGGGCAATACGAGGGGAGATTATTTCTAATTAAAAGTGTGGCTCATAACTGGCCTGGTCTGTTTTGGAAAGTCATAAGTAAGGTTGGCGAGGAATATCTGAATTCCAAACTATATGGTGAGACACTCATATTTCTCTACCACAGAGGGAGTCAAACAATAAAAGCTGAATTAAAAAATGCAGGCTTATTAGATTTTATCCCCCCCCCAAACTGACTACCAGTGCTGCATTTCTCTACATACACATCAGCATCAGCCAAGCCACGTACTGCAAAGATGTATAATAGGTGTAGAATCCACCCTCAAGGGTCCCAGATTATGGGGGGGAGGCAAAAACCTTCCTTTCCATAAATGTAACCATGCATTAAGTTCTGTAAAATTTATCATTAGGCCTAGGTCATGGCTAGAAAATGTCCTTGATCAGCCTAACTACCTTGTTAAAATCAATAAATCAATCAATCATGGTTATAATTACATTCATTATGTCCCTATCACCTTCACTATAATAAAATATTTTACATTTCCTAGTCCCCTTTTGTAACAATTTTGATTACATCAGTCTACAACATTCAAAGATTTTGGAAAGCAGAAAATAAAATCTGTCATTTTGCTCTCCTTTATGAACAGAAATCACACCACTGCAATATCTTAAACAGATTACTTCGACTCCTTGTTACAGCAAAAGCAACTCTGAAATTCTACATGAAGGATTTTGCCCTGTTTTAAAAAAGAAAACTCCCTGTAAGAAAACAAGTATACTTCTTAATGAATACTCAGGAAAATACATTAACCTTATACAAACACCCTATTAAAACAGTTATTGGCAAGCGAACATTTTTCTAGACTCAGCCCAGTACTATGGAACAAACTTCCCTCTGAAGTAAAGTCTGAGAACACTCTTATAGGTTAAGTATACTGTCTCTGGGCACCTACCAAAGATATTAAATGCAAATGCTTTAGGAATAGTTGTTAACTTCTATTCCGCACCAATGCCTAACACTCCCCATGTGCAGTTAATCTTTCAGCCATACTGTTGATTCTATTTCATTGCAGTCTCTTAAATCACTGTAAATACTGTAAATAGTTTTGCATAAGCACTGTGTGAGCACAGCTTTATACTGCACTTTTTGATGTTTTTTTTTTTTTGTTTCTGCATTTGTCTGCCAATGTGCTTGGTTTGTGGATCACCTATCTGGTTATCAAATAGTAAATAACTGAAATACTTAAAATAAATGAATTACTATGGAGTGAAATCATATAATATTCATTCATAACTTCCTTATTCCACTTCAATGCTTTTCACATCTGAGATGACAGCTAGATCATTCGGTCATCAAAACTCTTTCTCAGTACTTTTAATTACCATTATATGGTCCACATACTTAATACCAATTTACACTATTTCTTAGATCTAATGTCTGTAACATCCTTTTTCTAACTATTGTTCTATATACAATGCAAAGCTTTCTTGCCTCTCCTCTAAAGAACCTACATCAGCAAAGAGGCAGTCATGCCTGTAACATTACTCTGTGAGTGTGACAGGTCATTCTGAAACTGTACCAATGCTTCTACTAGCTGCTCCTTTCCTTAAAATATAAACTTTCTCCACCACCATTTACATTCGCAATGCAATATTATATTATCAAAACCAGCACTCACTTCTATTATATTCTTTCTTTTTAAATTTAAAACTCTGTCTGGAGGTAACATCATCATTTTTTTTGCAGGTTTTTCCCCACTGTAAACCATAAGCCCCCTCCTGGACAGTTAGCAGATTTATTCCTTTTTACTAGGTGTGAACTGTCATTTTGACAGTCATTGGAGCTTTTCATATTTGTCCTTTTCTCTCGGGCTCTAGCTGCACACACCTGGCTGCACACTGTTGAGAGGAATGAAATGGGCTGCATGTGGAGCATGTTTCCTTACTTTTGCAACAACAGGGGTTCTCCCAAGCAACCCACCCAATCCCTCAGTGAACGAGCAGTGATCTCTCCCATCTCCAACATGGAGATCGCATGTCCCAGTGTGGTACAAACTGTTGCATGTCTCTTGTATTCAAATGAGATGCTGAGGCACTGTGATGGCTTCAAGTTGTTTATCATACATAAACACATCAGGAGCTCACATGGGTTCGGAGCAGATCCATCGGCTCCGAGTCGGCTGCTTTCACAAGCTCAAGGTTTTAGAGTAGCTTGAGGCCAAGACCCTATCCCATGATGCTCTCTGTCTCACCTCAGATCTAGTTTGCTGATCCCAACATGTATAACATGATAACACATAAATGCTACTCCAGCCAGAGTAAGAAATCCTAAAACAAGACCCACCAGAACACAAGGTCTTACTCATTCTTCGAGAAGCCTGGAGGGGGAAGGCGGGTGGGAATGTAAGAATGAAGGTGAGATGAACAACTCACATGGAATGTTATGGTAAGTACATAACTTCTTTATGTGAAGTTGTTCAATCTCGCCGTTCATTCTTACACATGGGTAGCGTCCCAAGTACCCTTAATCCTGGGTGGCTCACGGGAGTATATTCCTGAGGACAGTGGAACCAAAGGAAGCCCTGTCCCTGGAGGCCCTATCTACTTTGTAATGCGTGATGAAGGTATGAGGCTTAGACCAAGTGGCAGCTGCACATATAGTGTTCAAAGGCAGCCTAGCCGCATAAGCTGAGGAAGTAGAAACAGCCCTAGTGGAATGGGCTTTCACGCTATGTCCTAATGGTTGATTCCCTGAGGAATATGTGAATTTTATGCAATCAGTTAACCATTTGGAAAGAGTAACTTTGAATACTGGTAGCCCTTTCTTGATGTCAGCATGAGAAACAAAGAGTTGTTCTGATTTTCTAAATTCATTTGTTCTGTCCAAATAGAATCTTAATTGCCTGTTTATGCAACATATACTTCAACTTGTTAGAATGGTTACTGAAGAAAGTTGGGAGTTCAATAGTTTGATTCAGGTTAATTTCCAAACATACCTTTGGAAGGAAGGAAGGGTTAGTCTTCAGTGACACTCTGTCGGGGTGAAACACCAAATATGGGGGTTTGATAGATAGGGCCTGAAGTTCGGACACTCTACATGCTGAAGCAATGGCTGCCAAGAAGATAGTTTTCCAAGAGAGAAATTTTAATTGGCAGGATGATGCAGGCTCAAAAGGAGGAAGAATAATCCATGATAACACAAAATTCAGATTCCAGGGAGTAAAAGGTTGTCTAACAGGCGGTCTAAGATGTATGGTACCTTCTAAGAAGCCCCTACATAGTCTGTGAGACATTAGGTTAGAACCTTCAGATCCGAGTTGAAAATTTGAAATTGCAGCCAATTGAACTCTTATGGTGGCAGCTGCAGCACCTTCATTAAAAAGCTTAGTCAGGAATTCTAAAATGCTAGCAATTGGGGCAATGTTGTTGTTGTGTCTTTTGGCTTTTCCCAGTTAGGGGTCGCCACAGCGAAACTCCAGTCCGCTAATGATTGGTAGTTGATTTTTACGTGCCGAGTTACCAGCCCTGACGCACAACCATCAACGAAGGTACGCCCATTCACGCATGTCTCCACGCAAAAGACGCTCTAGCTGAGAATCGAACCGGACAGCGTCTTACTGTGAGGCGACAACGCTACCGCAGCACCACCCAATTGGGGCAACGTATGGGTCAATATTATTTTGCGAAGCCCAAAAAGCAAATCACTTCCATTTTCTGGTGTACAACTTTCTGGTGGACGCTTTATGAGAGGATATAAGGATATGCTGTACCTCCAAGGAGAAATCGTGTGACCTGGCTAAGTTGAAAATTGGAGCAGCCAAGCTGTCAATCTGAGGGAATGAAGAGAAGGATGAACAGCCCCTGATGAATGCATCTGTAGATCTGGAACTGGGTCCAGACTCCAAGGCTCCTCTAGTTGGTAGAGTCGAAGGAAGGGGAACCAAATCTGTCGAGGCCAAAACAGGGCTATTAAAATTACAGTTCTCCCCAGGGCTTTGGCTTTCTGCAAAAATTTTGAAATTAGGGGAAATGGTGGAAAGGCATATAGGAGTCCCAGGGACCAATTGTGTACAAGCAAATCCCTTGGGCTGTCCCCTGGTGGGGAATTCAGGGCAAAGTAGCTTCTGCATTTGGCATTCATAGGGAATGCAAACAGGTCGCAGCAAGGCTGGCCCCATCTGCAGAAAATCATCTTCGCAACTTCTTCTTTGAGGGACCACTCGTGCGGCATCAGAATGGCTATGCTCAGTTTGTCCGCGATCACGATGGATTTCCCCGGGATGTGCGTTACTATTCGAAAGTGCCAGGTGGATACCGCCCACTGCCAAACTCTCAGGGCCTCTCGACATAAAGGGTAAGACTTGGTTCCCCCTTACTTGCTGATATACCAGACCACAGACATGTTGTTGGTCTGGATCACAATCGTCCCCAGAGGTGGAGCATCGTGGAAGTACTGCAACGCCAAAAGTACCGCTCTCAACTCCAGGACATTGATGTGCAACTGTGACTCTGTCTCTGCCCAGGTGCCTTGGGCCATTCTTCCCAGAACCCCCCCCACCCTATCAGAGAAGTGCCCTTGGTCACCGTGGCTGATGGTTGGGGAAGAACAAATGGGCGACCTACTGTTACATGACGGCTGGTCAGCCACCACTAAAGATCCTTTCTGCATGAATCTGTAATGATTATCTAGAATGACATCGACCACTGGGTGAAAAGTAACCATTGAAGAATTCTCATGTGCATACACCCCAGAGGAACTGCTATGAGTGATGCTGCCATAGTACCTAGTAGTTTCAACACTAGAGAGGCTGGTACTTTTTTGCTCATCAGAGTATCTGATACCTCTTGTCAGAGGGTAAGTATTCTGTCCATTGGCAATCTTACCATGGCACTGCAAAGGTGACAACGCAGACTTGTCAAAATTTATAGTTATTCCTAACTGAGAACACAGACTGAGAGTGTGATCCCTGGACTGAAGTAGTTGATGCCTGGAGGTGGCAGTGAGGAGCCAGTCTTCCAGATACAGAAACACTCAGAATCCTAAATGCCTCAGGTGAGCCATAACCACTGCCATGCATTTGGTAAACACTCTGGGGGCTGTCGTGAGACCAAAGGGCTGTGCTCGGAACTGATAGTGACTGGCTCCCAGCCGGAAACGCAAGTGATCTCTGGATGATCTGGCCATTTCGATGTGATAGTACACATCCTTTTGATCTATAGAGCACATCCAATCGCCTGTTCCTAGAAACGGAAGAATCGATTGAAGCGTGACCATCTGGAACTTCTCCTTCTTTACAAAGGTGTTGAGTCTGCTGAGGTCCAAGATGGGCCTCCAGGTCACTGTCTTCTTTGGAACTAAAAAGAATCTGGAGTAGGTTCGGGATCCTATCTGGTCTGCTGGGACTGGCTGGATGACTTTCTTTTCCTGCAGCCTTTGAATTTCAATGGCCGCTTGATCCCTGAGACTGGGTGGAATGTCCGGGATTTTCCTTTGTACATGTGGGGGTTCTGAGAATGGAATGACATAACCTCTGGTAATAATTCTTTGTACCCATGAATCTTTTGTAATTTCCAGCCAGGCGTCTGGATACAAAGACAAGCGACCCCCGACTGCCTCCAGAGTAGAACAGTCGGGCCTCCTTTCAGGAGTGCTGGTAAGGCTTGCCAAAGAACTGATCCCTGTCACCCTGGTTTTGTGGACCCCCTCTGCCGCCTGGGTGGCATCTTCCATTATTACCCCCTCCTCTGCCCCTGGAGGGGGGTTCACTACGTGTGTTCTGAAGTGCTCCTTGGGACTTCTGGAACCACATTTTTCCTCCTTTTTGCCATTTGGGGTACGGTCTAGTAGGGGTGGAAAAATGGACTCCTACGGCAGATAGAGTCTTTCCATCTTGCTCACACCTAGTGAGGGTCTCCTTGACTTTAGGCCCAAAAAGGGACGAGCTATCAAATGGGGTATTTACGAAGGAAGACTTGAAGGCTTCCGCAAAGGAGCATAAGCACATCCAGGAATGTCTCCGAAGAGCTATTGCTGAACCCGCTGCCCGACTCGAACCATCAGCTGCATAAGAAATGAGCCGCATGGACGAGTTAACTATGGAATTAAGGGTATTGAGCTGGGCTGTCAACTTATCAGGGACACCTTCAGCTATACTACCCTGTAGAGTATCTCCAAGCTCTTTTAGGAGATCTCTTTGAAGACGGGTAAAATGTGTCAAATAGTTGAGCGATCGCATAGCAAAAGTCGCTGAACTAAAGATGCATTTCCCATACCTGTCCATAGTCCTGGAATCTCTATTAGGAAGATGGACAGTATAAGAGGTTTCAGACATCTCTTTCTTGGTGGTCGCCGCCACCACCATGGCATCAACCAGCACTCCCTTGGTAAGGAACATTTTGTCTTGGGGTGATGTATTAAATTTGTTGGGCCTCCGAGCGACAGGTTCCACAGTATCAGAAGACTCCCACGCCCTTCGAGCAACCAACTCCATTAGTTCATCAAAGGATGGAGTCACCCAGGAGGTGGAGTGTTGAGACCCAAAGGCCTTCAGGAGCACCGACTCATCATCAGTAGGGCTAACGGACTGCCAGTCACCCCTCCGCTTAAGGACTTCAAGGATATCAGCAAAGGAGATATCCTCCGAGGGGGACCATGGGGACCCTTCTAACTTCTCTAAATCAGTGTCTGATGTAATAGACTCCTGTGGGGAGTCCAAATGCCTCCTCTTGCAAAGCTTCTTCCTGGGAACCTCATCAGTGGGAGCTTCCGGTGAGGTCTCAGTAGAACATGGGTCACCCAATGGGCCTACCTGAGGCTCTGGGTCTCAACGCTTTACAGGGACCTGTGATGTAGAGGTAGAGAGCGGCACTTTAGGGGAGGAGGAGGAAGGCCCTGATGACGTAGGAGTATTGGAAGGCATAACCCTCCTCATAGCATCAAAGGCTCCATTGCTCTGACACAAAGAAGCAGCCGGTTCCGAAGAAGATGGCAACCTCCCCGGCACCGACACAGTAGGCTCTGACCCAGAAGAAGGAGCCAAGCTCATTCGCGCCGAAGCTCCGAGGGGAAGGGTCGGAACCGACCCACCGGTTCGACTCTCCCCCCCCCCCCAGAGCCGACCAGAGAGTGTCGGCTCCCAGCCTCCTCGAACAGCACTGAAGTAGTCTGAGTTGACGGAGCCGATGACACTGGAACAGGCCTCAGCTCCGAAGGTTCCACAATCATCAGTTCCAACTACCCTGGCTCCGAAGGCCCGGCTCGGCTCGGCTCAGAGGAGGAGTAGACACAGCAGGTAAAAAAGTCTTCGGCTCTGAAACCGGTTGGGTCGAAGCCGATAATAATTTGGCTAGGGCCAGATTCTCGAGAAGCCTCTGCACCATTCGGTCCATATCCACATCAGAGAGGGTTCTCGAAGAATGAGTATAAGGTATTGAAGAAGCCACCAACTGCGAAATGGGTAACCTCAAAGTTTCAGAGACTGGCTCCAATATCAGGGACCGGCTCCGAAACACCAGCTTGGTGCTCGGCTCTGAAGACTGTGGAACCGGAGACCATACCTTCTTAGCAAGGCTTGGAGCTGACGACTTCGGCTCCGATGAAGCTTTTGAAGATTTCAAACCCTTCGATGACTTTGAAGCCTGGTCAGCCTTGTCCAACTATTCCTGGAAATCTGGTCTCAGCAAATCCCTGTCTACCAGTTTTCTCCTGCTTTCCAGTAATACCCTGCTGCTAAAGGAGTGGCAAATGGAGCAATCCTCCTGAAGATGGACTGCCCCCAAACAGTACACACAACTGACAACCAGATCAGTTATAGACATTTTCTGCCCACTCTCAGGGCATTTCTTAAATCCAGACTTTTGCTTTTCTTTTTGATAAGCCATATCCAATACAAACAGTATATACACCAGTCTGAAAAACAAATCTATATATATCTAAATATATATATATAACTATCTATAAAGACAAACCACTCTAGAAAAAGTAGCCCAATCTAATATTAGACCAGCTACTAACACACACACACACACACACACACACACACACACACACACACACACACACACACACACACACACACACACACACACACACACACACACACACACAGCAAAACGCTAAAGCTGTAAAGTCTACAAAGCTAATATACACATTCAAACGCTAACTATAAAGGTATAAATTTTTCTAAACTTTCTTAAAGTTTTCTAACTTTTAGAACAGGCTAGGGAATAAACAAAAACACGGCCAAGAAGGCCTAAGAGCAGCTGCTCTATAAAGACGAAAAAAATTTGTCAAAAACAGTAAGAACAGAGCCTGAACAAAAAACTAAAGCTAACTAGCCAAGAACACACTATTTATAAAATAAATTGTACGGATAACTATCCAATAATTAAGTAAAGTAAGAAATACTGGCCCGAGCTCTCTCTCAACCTCTGATCTATTGTAGCAGCAAACTAGATCTGGGGTGAGACAGAGAGCATCATGGGATAGAATCTTGGCCTCGAGCTACTCTAAAACCTTGAGCTTGTGAAAGCGGCCGACTTGGAGCCGATGGATCGGCTCTGAACCCATGTGTAAGAATGAACGGCGAGATTGAACAACTTCACATCATATATTTAAGCTAACTGACTGACTCATTACTTCATAGAAAAAAAAACAAAACCAATGAACTGATGAAAGAACACACAAGGCCGGCGGTAATCTCCAAAAAGTTTATAAACTTTTTGGAGATTACCACCGGCCTTGTGTGTTCATTGACTCATTACTTCACACACTCACATGTGCATCTCCATTCATGCCTGCATTTACTCTGACTATACAAAATGGCACTGATCTTGCACGTGCTCAGTAACTTATAGGCATGTGTTATCTAGCTACAGTGGCTGACTAGGTACAATACACACAATAAGCCACATCCTCTCTCTTTGATTTGTTTGACATACCATAGGAGAACAAGATATTTTAACAAGCTAGATAACACATCAACATATAGCAACAAATTAATTCAAGTCCAAGTCGCTGTGTATTTCAGATTAATTCTGCCCAATCTGGTCACATAAAAACTTTGACTGGGTTTAGCAACAGGGACAGTCTCTGGGGATTCTTTTACAATAGGAACTTCGGGGATTACATCAGTATTACTTGAAGAAAGTACACTGTCCTCTGGAATTCGAACAAGTGTATAGTCACTCTGAGAAATGGAGTCTCTGGCGCAGACAATCTGCTGTGTCACTGGTTCAGAGACTGGCAATAAGTGTCTTTGATTACTTCTAAAATCCATTCCATCATATTGTATGATGCAAGATCTCGGTTCTTTGCAAAGGTTTTTGACGATACCCACTCATTCATATCCTTTAGATGTTTGCATTCTCACAACTTCTCCTTGTCTTAGTGGTCTAAGAGGTTTGCTGGACTTATCGTAGTACAATTTTTGTGACTGCCATTTTCTTGAAAGTCGAGCCTTGACCGGTCTGTTGTTTTTCACATTTGGTATTAATAATTAAAAATGACAAAACATTGTGCCAAAAAGGAAAATGACTCAAACTGTTGTAAAGGTTAAGTGCTATTGTTCTGATGAAGTTTAGCATTAAACCTGACGGAAGTGCTTAACCATTACAACAATTTGAGTCGTTTTCCTTTTTGATGCAGTGTTTTGTCATTTTTATTGGTCTGTTTTCTCTTTTTAATTGCTTGGTATTAACAATTGTTTACTAATTGGTAAAGTTGTTCTTGTCTGTGTGGACATCTGAGCAGATGAACCAAGCAAATTATCTCGAATGTTTCTGAGATCAAAGTAAGTTAAAAAAAATATTGGTATCAGTCCCAAGACTCAGCAAATTTCTTGAACTGCTGACTTGTAAACTGTGCACCATTGTCAGATATGACTTTGTGTGGACTACCATGGACAGAAAAATGTCTCTTCAATTTCATAATGATAGTGCTGGATGTTAAGTTAGAAAGAAGATCAATTTCAAACCAATTCGAATAAGAGTCTACTAACACTAAATAATGCTGACCATTCCATTCGAAAATATCAGTAGCAACCATCGACCATGGTAATTCAGGAATCTGGTTTAGCTGAAGTGGTTCTTTTTCTTGGTGTGATTTAGTTCTATTGCAAATTGAACATGCTTGAGTTTCCTTCTCTATATCTTTTGACATAGAAGGCCAAAATACTATGCCTCTTGCCCTTCTTTTGGTTGAATCAGTACCCAAGTGACCATGATGCAACATTTTGATATATTCCTGTTGTAATGCTGAAGGAATTACCACTTTAGTACCTTTCATGATGATTCCATTTTCCATCATGAGCTCATCTCTGTAAGGAAAATATTTCTGTATGTCAAGTGCTAGACTAACTTGTCGTGCTGGCCATCCTTGACTGATAAAATGTTTCAGCTGCTGGAGAACTGAGTCTAAAGCTGTGTTATTTCTGAGTTCATCAAGATGTGAGGAGGAAAAATTTTGGACTTCCATAACTTCAAAGTCTGCTTTCTCATTGTCATGCTGGTCTGTTGTTTGTCTGGGTGCTCTTGACAAAGCATCAACAAGGTATAGGTATTTGCCTTTTGTATAGACTATACACATCATACTTTTGCAATTTTAACATCATGTGTTGAAGGTGTGCTGGGGCTTCATGCATTGGCTTTTTCAGAATTGTCACTAGAGGTTTGTGATCAATCTCTATTTGAACGTGTTTTCCATAAATATGATCATTGAGCTTCGAACATACGAATATTACTGCCAAAAGCTCTTTTTTAATTTGTGCATACTGCATTTCAGTTTGGGTTAAAGTTCTTGATGCAGAGGCTACTGGTATGCCTTCTTGAAGACATGCTGAACCAAGACCATACTCTGAAGCATCCCACGAAAGAGTTACAGTTTTGTGAACATCATAATATCTCAATGTGAGTGGACTGGCAATTTTCTGCTTCAGAACATAAAAATGCTTTTTGGTGTTGTTCCATCCAGGATCAGTTTACATTTTTGCATGTCAACTCAAGTAAAGTGCTGAAAGCTCACTCAGGTCTGGGATGGACTTTCCTAAATAGTTGATCATACCAAGAAAACAAAGATTTGATATTTTCTGGAACTGGCATCTCAAGAACTGCTGCTTGCTTAGATGGATCTGGTTGTAAGCCAGAACTGGTAAACAAATGACCCACATAAGTAACTTCTTGCAGTTTGAATTTACACTTCTGAGTATTCAGTTTAAGACTGACTTCATGAGCACGGTCTAGAACTAGGTCTACATTAGATCGCTGAAAGCTTAAAATCTAGAGCGCTCACATGAGCAAAAATGCAGATATTCAATATTCATTTTTTTGGATCGCAGTACAGTGGAGATCGGGATATTTGCCCTTTCTCCACTGCAGTGCGATCTCGGAGTTGGAATCTATATTTAGTGGGGGGTGTGCAGCCCCCCACAATAGCGATTTCGAGTACCTGCATATTCGCTCATGTGAGCGCTCGAGATTTTAAGTTTTCGGCTATATAATATAGACCCCTAGAACTTTCCTGAGATTTCTATCATATTCGTCTTCACCATTGCCCCCTACAATAATGTCGTCTACTATAATAGCACATGGATAACCAGAAAAAAATAGTTTCATTGCATCTTGAAATATTTCACTGGCAGAATTTATCCCAAATGGCATTCTCAAGAATTTGCTCTACCAAACGGTGTACTGAAAGTGGTTATAATGACGATTTGTGATCTAGTGAAATTTTCCAAAAGGAACTTTTTGCATCTAAGACTCAGAAAATAGTGGCATTAGGCATGAAAGTGGCTATTTCTTCTGCTGTGCACATCGGATGATGAGGACGTTTAAGTGCTTTGTTTAATTCTCTCGGATCAATACATATTTGAATATCATCTGAGCTTTTCTTATGAGTTACGACCATGGAGGATACTCATTCAGTTGGTTCTTTTACTGTAATTATTACACCTAAATTCACCATTTTGCCAAGTTCTGCTTTTACTTTGCTCTGCATTGCTACTGGAACCTTATTTGCTGGTCTGACACCTTCATGGTTTAACTTCATGGAATATGTAACTGGAAGTTTGTCAAGCTCGTCTTTGAAAATAACATATCTGCTAAAGATATTCTGTGTAAATCTATCATAGTTGTTCAGCCTTATATGGTGGACCTCTTTATTAAATTAAATCAATCTCATTCTCAAACTGTCTTTGAGGCCTAACAATGACTGCATGTGTCTTTTGACTATGTAAAACTGCAAGTCATAACTGTTCCCAGCAGAATGGCATGTGAGAACTACTGTGCCATCAGTTTGAATCTCTTCACCACCATAAGCAACTAGTTTTGCACACTTTGCTGAATCAAGTTTCTCACCAGCTTTCATGATGGTAGTAAATTTGTGCTGATATAACATTGCACTTGGATTCAGTGTCTACTTTAAGCTCTATAGGTTTCTCATTAATCCAAACAGTACAAAGTATTTCACTCTTTGCTGCCACCTGATAATCTACTGTGTTAACCGTTTCATCAATCACTGAGACACCACCAACATAGAAAGTTTGCTCACAGCTCTCTATCTGATCTACTTGCTTCTTTGGATGCTCTCTTTTAATAAAAGTATATGCCACTTTAGACTTGCAAAGCCTTTTGAAATGATTCCACATTTTACATTTATGACACTGCTGACCAAAAGCTAAGCATTTCTCTCGTTTGGGTTCATGACTGCCTGCACAATTAAGACAATTAACAATAAGGTTGTTTGTTGCGGCCCCATTCAGTTTATAGTTAGGTTTTGAAGAGGCCACACCCTTCGATTTATATTTCTGTTTCATCTTAGCTTCACGTTGTACACTATCAACATTTGCACTGGCAGATAACTACATGCACATTTTTCTCATTCGTAAGCATATTCGTATGCTTTTCTGTAAGTTCATATGTTTGACAAATCTCACTATCTTTGCTCAACGGTAAATCACTGCCTCAAAGCTAAATCTTTCTCACTGCATCATTATTAACACCACACACAAGCCTGTCTTTTATCAACTCATCTCGTAAATCACCAAATCTGCACTTTTTGCTTTATTTCTTAAGTTGGTAATATATGCTGCTATAGTTTCACCAGGCTTTTGACTTCTTGTGTAAAATACGTGCCTTTCCATTGAAATATTCATTTGAGGGTTACACATTTATCTAAATTTACATTTTTAAGCACTTCGTGTCTTCCCATGTTTCAGCCTGTATCACAATATGGTGGTTCTCCCATTCCCCTGCATACACAGCCGGTACATACACAAATGAACGTTGCCACTCAATGGCTTCTGAGCTAGCTAAATTAAGAAGTATAAATGTTCTTGCACATGTACCTTTATCAGAAAATGCAGCCTGTATGAAAATATCATATTCTTGCTCAAATACTCGCCAGTTCTCATCAATATTATTATCAAACACCAGCAGTCCAGGTCTGCGAAATCCCTCTGCCATAACAACAAAATTCATTTAAAGATAAACATAGACCAGGTACTTGCAATTATGCTCAAATGCACAACAATCTCCTTGAAAAGGCTTCACTTTAACACTGCAAACACTGCGAACATTCCAGACACTTTGAATACTTCAAAAAGTTTCAGTTCATGCAAAAAAGTAGTACGTTGCGGAAAAAAATGCAGCCTTATGTACATTTTAACACTTTGGAAATTATTTGAACATTTTTGTATTTATTTTGAATACTTTTATCAGTATGTTGCAATTTTGCGCATTTCATTTATCTTGGTAAATATTTTGAATGTTTTGAATGCTTTGCCAAATAAGTAGTGACTGAAACATCATTTAAACAAATTTAAGTACCTTTGAATAACTGCTGACCTGGTTTGTAAGTTGGCTCCTGTATATTCCTCCACTTCTAACTTCATGCCTCATAGTTTGTGAGTTGCTTCACTTCGGATCCCATTATGACACCATGTTGCATGTCTCTTGTATTCAAATGAGACGCTGAGGTAGTGTGATGGGTTCATGTTGTTTATTGTATATAAACACATCAGGAGCTGTAACTGGAACATGTATTTAAGCTAACTGACTGACTCATTACTTCAAACACACTCACATGTGCATCTCCATTCATGCCAGCATTCACTCTGACTGACTATACAAAATGGCACTGATCTTGCACATGCTCAGTAACTTATATGCACGTGCTATCTAGCTACAGTGGCTGACTAGGTACAATACACATAATGAGCTACACAAACCACTCTCACCCCTCCAGGCCATGCCCCTTCATTGCTCTCCCTCTCTGCCTGGCTTCTCCACCATCAGGGTCACTAACTGAAACCCAGTCACCTGGGCTGGAGTAACAGCTCCATCTCTCTGTGCCAGCTAACACCATCATTAATATACATATTTTTCATACATAACATCAGTTCTTGTACACTTAAACTTCATCTACTTCACATTCTTACAAGTCCATATCATGCCTCTGCTTCCACCAAAACATCAAGTCAGCTAACTATAAGAATAACCAGTACAGGATGAGGAAAACCTATAAACCAGTATGAAGTTCAAAATCTCCCATAACTGCCAATCTACAGACAAATAAAATACCAGGCATAGTTTGTTCAACACAGTACTCTTTCATTAAAAAAACTGAGCACTTTCATTTATTCAGAATACAGACTTCTTCAGAATGAAAAAATGCAGCAAGACATACTCCTTATATAGTGAACCGTCATATGATGTGTTATGCAAATACAACTGCTTATTTTTCATTTGCTTACATTTCAACTTACAGGCTAGAGAGGAAGTCATTAATACCTGGAGGCTGGTCAGCATTCAAAGTCATTTGCCAAAATAACTCCCTCCTCAGTAACAAATTAGTCCAGTCCCCACCTCTGAGGAGACATTTAAAGTATAAAAACGACAAACTTATTAAAATCATGGCATATTTCTGAATGTCTAGCTAAGACATTGTTCTTATACTGCTTTTTAATTGCATAAATATACTGATAAATCCTTACTTTGAGACCTATCTCAGTTTTCCTGTATAAAATGCAGAACAGGATAAACAGGTTGCTATATATACCACTCACTTGGTGGTGCAGTTGCACCGACCTTTGCAAGATAATAATATGGGTTTATTTCCTACAGATACAAAAGTGCCTGTAATTAATAAACCTGCATTGCTTGCATGCCCTACACTTGCCAAGTACACTAAGAGTTTTTTTTTCCAGCCATGGGTGTCTTTGGTTTAAAAAGCTGTTTTAAATTACAATCAGATTTAACAACTCTGTTACTTCCATCCCAACTCAATGTTATAATAGGCCAATGCTGTTTAATAATATTTTGTACTGCCTTCACATCAGTGGAAAATCTTATGCAGAGTGCCTTCAAGTATTGTGACCCTGTGCTCTCTTCCTTTGTTCTGTTCACACTACAACAAAGGATAAGTGCAAAAGGGTCTATGTCAAATATTCAAACTTCCAAAATGTCGAATACCATTTGGTCAAGACCATATGGTCGATATTTGGAAGTTCGAATATCTAATAAAATTAAAAAAAAAAAAGAAAGAAAAACATACACTAACAGTGCGAGCAGGGGGGAGCAAGCCCCCTGGAACCCCCACCCCCCTACTTAAATATACCAACTCCGAGACCATACTTCAGTGCAGAAAAGGAATTTCTCCCATTCTGCACCATACGGCATTGTTAAAAGTCAACCTTTGAACACTTGAAATGTCAAGCATATGGTCTCGACCATATAACGTTCGATATTTTAAGCGTTCGAATAATTGGCATAGACCCATGCAAAATCGGTACGTCTCCTAGTAGTAACCCTTGTAATAATATCACCCACCAAATAGGCTGTATACCCTTATCTACAAACCTATTTTTCAAAAAATTACACTTGTTAATGAACATGTCATCTTTTGTTATCATCCTAGAAATCCTTACAGACTGACTTTTCACTACATTCCTTTTCATCCAGAGTGGGTGGTAGGAGTTGCTAAAAGTTTTTTTTTCTATACACATTGGAAGATATTCTTCTTTCATTCTGACTTTTTCTAATTTCCACCTAAAAAATTAATAGGATCATAAGAATATGTGAACATTAAAAAAGTGATAGGTGTGTTTAATTAGTTCATAAAAACAGTTAGTTTATCCCCAGTAACAGACTACGCAGTAAACATATACAAAAATCTGACACAGATTTTAATTAATGTAGACTTTTTTAATGGTAAAACTATTTTCTTTTCCCATCTGTAAAAGACAAGGTTGGCAAAAATCTGGACTGATGCATTCCCCATAGCTACTCCTGATACCTGTTTAAATAACTCAGACTCAAAGAAAAAGTTATTTTCAAGGAATATTTCCAGTCACAGATAAATCAGCATCCTCTTCCTGCAAAAATTGTGCTTCATAAAGCATGTCCCTAAACCAAGCTAGACCTAACAGACATACATTTTAGGAACTTCTTTACAGAGTTGAGTAATCCACTTTATAATTGCAAAGATTACCATCAGTAGAAATGAAAACAGTTGCTCAGCCAATGCTGAGACCAACTTGAGCCTTTTCCATCTCTTCAATGGACAAACCTTTCAATGACCTGTGTTTTAATAAACATGCCCATACTACTACCCTCTACACACCATCTAGTAGAACTTCCCAGTCTAACTAGCCATCTTGCCTCATGAATTGCATGCAAGAGCAACTATCTCTTCTCATTTGAATCTGAGCTGTCTTCCCATTCATTCATCTTTGATATTCCTGGTAACATCAGCTTTTTTAAGTTTAGCCACATCTTTCTCCTTTTGTCACACTGCAATTGTGCTAGTCTCAAGAGCAGTTATTTTTATCTTCTCAGTTGTTTCAATCAGGCTATCAAAGATCAATATTTTAAGATTCCAGAACATTTCCAAAATATTTCAATATTCTTTATTTGTTTTCCTTTATCACCTCTTTAAATCACATGTTATATTACAATTTCACTTCTGAGTAATCATGTTCTGCAAATTTCTGCAAATACAGGTATACAAGCCACTGATATTTTTTTACCTGGTTGCCACAACTTCTATAATACCTGTTCGCTTTCATAACATATTAAAAATGTTACTTTTTACTGGTCTATGTTTCTCATATGTAACATCTGAGTCTGGCAAATATCAAAGCTTTTACATGCGGTAACGCCTACAAATCTTCTGCAACCCTATTCAAGTCTGTCATCTTGACTTTTAAATATTCCATCAGATCCATCTGCTTTTCACCTTCCAGAACACCCTTGAGTCTTAATTTTCACTTTCTAGCCTAAGTCTCCATTCCAGTTAAGTCCTGTCTCATCAGTCTTGTCTTAAATCTTGCACATTTTCTTGTTTAATAAGTTCTATGGCTGCCTTCTGGTCATTCAGGGACAGCACTTAATCTACTGCAACCACTCCCATACATCTCATATACACTTCAAATACTCCAGTTAGGTTCTACACCTTGCTATGTATAACTTCCATACAACTGTGACCTCTGCCACATTCAAACTCTGTACATTTTTGGTTTTACTACTCGGAGGTCAATGAACATCTTTACTAACCAACTGAAGCTCTTGACAAACTTCTCCTTGATAATATAAAGATTCTACTTCACACTCCATTTCTTCCATCAACAGTCAAGGGACAACACCTTCATTTTTCAATTTACCAGCTGCCACAGTGAATGAACTTTTATTTCACTGCTTAGTGGTTTTAACATTTAGATAAATGGAACAAATCAAAGAGGTAATCAACTTTAACAAGCATCGCTCAAGTATTCCACCTAGTACAAATTTTATAACTCATTGGCCTTCAATAAACTTGATTGCTATAAACCACTTTTGATCTTTTGTACTTTCTATGCAAGAATCAAGACTATTTTCAAAGTTAAAGGCTGCCCTGTCCTGATTGCAAGGAAATGCTTATTTCAGAATATTTAAAGGTGTTGCACAAGGAAGGGATCTGTCTTTTTTTTTTGTTAAATGACATAATTTATATTGATGGCAAACTCGCATAGTGTCCAACTTACTTGTTTGCCCCAACCAGAAGTGGTACATCCTGGAGATTTCTGTGGACCCCTTACTCACTGTTGTGGGGATTCTATCCCCCACACCCAAAACTAATATAAACATTATCTGGGTTTGCAGAACTTCTGGAGGTGGAGGCCAAAAACAATGAGTCAGATTTTTGAATCATTACCTCCCTATGATTTGTCCCACTCCCAATTTATTTTCAATTACAGATATTTATTTTAGTATTAGATTCCCTGATCTGATGTAAGCTCAAGTATCAATGTGTTCCATACATAGGCTTTCAAGTAGAATTGGATTAGATATTGCCTTATAGACCCAGCAGAAGTAATCACAAAGTACCCTATAAAATATAATGACAATTCCTGAACCCTCTTAGAACAGATTATATTTTCAGCTCTATAATTCTTCTATTAAGGAATCACTGTACATATTCAATGCGTTTCAGATGGCCTGTTAGAATGTTAAATATTGCCGTACTGCTTTCAATAATGGATCAGAAAAGTGAGGTATAAAGTGGTACAGTGATCGCCTAGGAGTGGTTAAACATAGTCTTTAGAAATGGATGAGCTACATAATTTGCCTTTTCTGGCTTTGGAAGATGAATATTAATACACAATGGCCAAAGCTGAAACTGTTGTACTGCACCATCCCTAGACATTTTAGGATGATGTTTTGGGTTTTATAATTTGACCATTTTTTTGTAATCATAAAATATAATATGTTCTTGTTTGCCAAATGCCAAGTGTAGTGATGCTACAATTACTGGCATTAAAATGAAGTTATTACTACTGCAACAGGTATGTACTTTTATAGATTATCCTTGAAAACTTCACTATCTTTACTGAAATAATAATTTTACCAAATCTGCAATTACAGGTATATCTACTTACCTAGAGTAACTTTGTTACCTTGATATCTGTGAGGAATAGTCTAACAGAGCTCTGTGGAGCAGCGCTGGTAACTCCACTGATTTGTTGCTTTGTTGCGTAACTATTAGTTTGTCCATTGAACTAGGTATGGATTCAGATTTAATGTTTTTACTTTGTCAGCTATTCCTGTGTGAAGACTTCTATTGGATGTCTTAGCAAGGTCATGATAGTATTGGCCATGCTGTTCATAGGTAGGTACTAGGCTATTGGCCATAGGGCCTATATAAGCCTAACGGTTGTTAACCTTTTCAAAGAATGCTGCAGGGTTCAAAAGACAGGATCTCCCCTTACAAATCCATGACCCTTACATTTCCACATCTAAATGAAGCAGGTCCCCTTTCTCATTTTGGATGTTTCATTATAGCTTTTTCCATGGCATTACACAATATACTGACTGGGTAGAAGGGTCTAATACTGTTTGGGTGAGATGTGACAATTTAACAAATTACTGCCATAACAGGATGTTGACACATATCAAAGACATATCCACATACTAACATTTTGCTTAATAAGACTGATAGGGGTGTAGCTACATTTTGCTTGATTCTTAAAAGGAGATTGTGCTGCCTGGTCCTATGGAACTATTTTTTATTTATTTTATCTGTTGCAGCAGTTATCATAGCTATAGTTATATAGTGGCTAGCTCTCCTTGTGTTTATATCATACTAATCAATGTCTAGCTTACTGTGAAATCTAGATAATATTTTCTGCAAGTACATTGACTATGTCCTGAGACTGAGCAATCACTTTTCTATTCATTAGTAACATGTTACAGTCATAGTTTTATCCTTCCAGTTTTCTTGTATAATTAAAGAATACCATATTAGTGATGTCAACCTTTGAAAATCAAACAGAATTCATAACTAGTCCTGAAAGATTTAAGTAAGAAGTTTTGTAACTCATGTAATCTAGGCTTGGCTTTTGACTATGGTAAATTTTAAAAACTAAGTAAGTACCTCTTTTGCTGTTGCATATTTTATTAATTTGGCACTTCCACTAACTTTTTTTTTCAAATTCCTTTTATTAAACATTGTATAAAATACAAAAAAAAAACAAGCAGCAGCACTAATTAACAGTCAAGAAGATACATGTAAAGCTATTTACAAAAATACACAACTGATAAAACATTAAAAAGAAGTTATGTACTCACCATAATGTTCCATGTGTGTTGCCATCTTGCCTTCATTCTTAACTGGTTGGGTTCTGAACCAATCCTTGGTTCCGACTCGGCCTTATACAAAAGCTTGAGTTCTTCCACTAGCTCGTGGCTGTAACCCTATCCAATCATGCCCTAGGAAAACTCCCCAGATCTTGTTTGCTGATATAACACTAGATACTAATAATTATCCAAAAACTTATAGAACAATGAAGAAGGTTGGAGAACCTTTATTTCCAATTATAACTGCTCTGTCCTCCAGGAGCCAAAGGTAGGGGGAAGGAGGGTGGGATGTAAGAATGAAGGCGAGTTGAACAGCACACATGGAATGTTATGGTGAGTACATAACTTCTTTATGTGATGTTGTCTTATCTCGCCTTCATTCTTAACTGATTGGGACAGCGTCCCTAGCACCATCTTTCTTGGGTGGCTCATGGGAGAATATTCTTCAGAACAGTGGACCCAAAAGACACCCTGTCCCTGGAGGCCAAATGCTGGTATGAGGCCTTGCCCATGTTGCTGCAGCACAAATGGTATCAATTGGTAGTCTCACCCAAAAAGCAGAAGAGGTTGCTATGGGTTTTGTAGAATGACCTTTTACGTTTTTGGGGAGTTCTTTGTTTTGAGATTTGTAAATAAAAGTAATACAGTCTGAAAGCCATTTTGAAAGTGTGACTTTTGATACAGGAGCACCTTTCTTGTAGTCTGAAAATGATACAAATAATTGATCAGATTTTCTGAACTCCTTTGTCCTACGTAACTAGAAGTGTAATTGCCTATGTACATCTAGTTGGTGTAGCATATATTCTGCCTTGTTGCCATAGTTGGGGAAAAACTGGTAGGTCTACGGATTGGTTCAAATTAGATTCTGAGCATACTTTGGGTAGAAAAGATGGGTTTGTTCATAGAGATACTCTGTCTTTGTGGAAAAGCATGTAGGGGAGCTTTATTGACAATGCCTGTAGTTCTGAGACACTTCTAGCAGAAGTGATGGCTATCAAAAAGATTGTCTTCCAATTTAGAAACTTTAGATCACAGGATGATGCAGGTTCAAAAGGGGGAAGAATCAAACAGGATAAAACAAAGTTTAGGTCCCATGGTGCTGGAGGGACTTTAATGGGTGGTCTTAATAAAATAGTTCCCTTAAGAAAAGCCTTGCAAAGTCTGTGGGACATCACATTTGGCCCTGATTCACCTATGTGGAAGTTAGATATCACTGTTAACTGAACTCGAATAGTAGCTGCATCCTCATTAACTAGCTTTGCCAAGAAGTCAAGAATAGAAGGTATAGGGGCAGAGAAGGGATCTGTTCCATTTGTTGCATATAACTTCCTTGTTGAAGCCTTATGAGATGAGATCAAAATATGTTTGACTGATAGGGAGAGGTTAGGGAGCCTGGCTATGTTTGGAATCGGAGCAGCCAAGCTGTCAATTTGAGGGGTTGAAGGGAAGGGTGGAGCATCCCTGATGCATGAATCAGTAGGTCCGGAACTGGGTCCAGAATCCAAGGTTCCTGCTGAAGGTGAGGCCAAAGGAAGGGGAACCAGATCTGACGGGGCCAGTCAGGGGCGATGAGTATCAAATTCCTTTCCAAGGAATTGGCTTTCTGAAGAACTTTGGGTATCAATGGAAAGGCACAGAGGAAACCCAAGGGACAATCATGAATAAGTGCATCCCATGGTGACTCCTCCGGAGGGGGGATAAGGGCGAGATAGCTGCTGCATTTGGCACTCATGGACACGGCAAAAAGGTCACAGCAGCAAGTCTGGTCCCATTTACAGAAAATCATCTCCGCTACTTCTTGTTTTAGAGACCACTGGTGAGGCATCAGATTTGCTATGCTGAGTTTGTCTGCTATCATGCTGGATTTCCCCAGGATGTGTGTTCCTATCAAAAAAAGTTGGGAGAGGTCACCCACTGCCATACTCTGAGGGCCTCCCAGCAAAGGGGGTAAGACCTGGTCCCTCCTTGTTTGTTTATGTACCATACAGCCGACATGTCTGTCTGTACTGCAATAGTTCCTAGTGGAAGAGAGTCTTGAAATGCTTGCAATGCTAGAAGTACCGCCCTCATCTCTAGTACACTGATGTGCAAATGGGCCTCATGATCCTGTCAAGTGCCTTGGACTGTCCTTCCCAGATAATGTCCCCCCCCACCCTATCTGGGAAGCATCCGTGGTCACTGTTGCTAAAGGCTGCGGCAGAACAAAGGGTCAGCCTAATGTCACATGAATGGAGTGAAGCCACCAACGAAGGTCTTTCTTGCAAGAATCTGTTATCATAATTTGGTGGGACATGGGTAGTTCCTGCATAGACCACTAAGCGAACAGTAGCCACTGCAGAATTCTCATATGCAGGTGTGCTAATGGAGCCAAGTTTATTGCTGCTGCCATGGTCCCCAAAACTTTCAGGACTGTTCTTGCTTGTACCTTTTTCTTGGAAAGTAGGTCAGCCAAACTGGAAGCTAAGCTGTCTCCACCCAAGACTGGAACAGACAGTCAAGAGGAGAAGGTTAACACTTGCACCACACCTCCAGCTGCACACAGACCTACTGAAACAGCACTGGCAAAAAATACACATAAATACACAAAATCGTACTCGGAGGCTCTAAATAAAAACCTGCAAAAGCATCAGAGACCTCCAAAGCAGACACCCAAACAACCTGCATTTCCCGTCACAAACCAGATAACACATAAAACAAAAAAATCAGAGTGCCGCACAATCACAACCCTTAAGGCGAAATAACATACCTAACACACTAGTAATAGGTGACTCTACAGTCAGGCACACTGACGTCCCCACTCACTAGGCTGGACAAGCAGAAGGTTACTGTTAGCTGCCTGTCGGGAGCCAAACTCCACCACATAACACAAGCACTCAGGTCACTCCAGAACAAGTACAAATATGACTCTGTCATTGTTCATGTTGGTGTGAATGACCTGAGACATACCTCCCTGGACTACATGAAAAGAGACATGGAAGAGCTCTCTGATCATGCAGCCCAGGCTGGCATGACCATGACCAGCATCCTGCCCTCACCAAGAATGATACCTCAATATAAGGAAAAAATTATCAATTTCAACAATTAGCTAAGCTTCTGGTGTCATTCAAAGGGGATCCAGTGTCTGTCAGCCTGGGATGACATGCTCGACAAGCCGCGTTGCTTCACAAGAGACGGCTTGCACCTGTCACCCCTAGGCTTTTGAATACTGGCCAAGGCTCTTGATGCCCCCATAGTGCCTATTTTAGGCAAGGCTCAAAAGTCAAACCCACCTCCATACACAGCACAATTAACAAAAAACTGAGGGTTATGCTACTAAACGCCAGGAGTTTAAATCTCAAAATGCACATGATCGAAGCACTCCTCAGTATAGAGAACGTCGACATCTGTGTACCGGGCTACAACTCATACCACACGTTTTGGCCACAGAACACGGACCGAAACACAAAAGGAGGGTGGTGTATCCATATTCATCAAGGATACCTACACCTCCAGGTTAGTGGCACAGCATGATACCTCTGAGATCATCCATGTGCAACTAACATCAGGCAAATCTGCAATGCAAATTGTGGCCTGCTACAGATCACCCTCCATGACCCAGGACCACCACTCCACCTTTCTGGAGACACTGGAAAACATGAAGGTCCTACCGAATACCCTGATATTGGGCGATTTCAATTACCCTACCATTCACTGGGAAAACTACTTGAGTACAAATTCCCAGGCCCAGCGCTTCCTGGAATTCATCACCTCAAACACCCTGGATCAGCGGGTAAACTCCCATACCAGAGGTGAAAACATAATGGACCTGGTCATCACCAACATGGGCAACAGGTGTTCCACATCGGTGGTCAACCCGTTACTGGTTAGATCAGACCATAAACTAATCACTCTGGATGTCCACACCCCACCACCACCCCTAACTAAGGAAACCACAGTAAAAAAACTTCTCTAAAGCAAACTTCACTTTACTTAAGACAGAGGTGGTACATTTCACAGCCCTCACGCTAAAGGATAATGCTGCCCAAGATGCAGAAACCTTTACAAATGCACTCTATGAGCACCTACAAGGATGCATGGATCGTGCCATCCCTAGCAAAACCAAGACTCACTCCTCTATGAGAAGGAAACCAGTTTGGTGAACCCCTGCAATAAACAGGTTATACAATAGAAGGAAGAATCTAGTTCAGAAAAAAAGCAAATCCCAAGAAGGAAAGACATCCCTGATCAGTATCAGTAAGAAACTAAGGTCCCTCATGAAATCATCCAAGGCTAACTTCGAAAGAAAAATAGCCAAGGATTCAAAAGATTACCACAAAGCCTTCTTTAGCTATGTTAAGAATCTAAATGGCAAGTCGCAGATATGCACTGAACTAGTGCAAAATAGCACAAAATATACTGAACCTACTGATATTACCAACATCCTGGCAGATAGATTCAGTGCAAACTTCACCCCCCTCTCACCTCCAAAAAGGCCCACAACAATACTGGAAAAGTGTAGTGCCCCAGAAATCACAGACGCACAGGTGAAAACAGCCCTTTCAAAAGCCAAAAACACAGCATCAATGGGACCAGATGGTGTCCCAGGCTGCGTCTTGCATGAACTACAGAATGAACTAAACCCCACCTAAACATGCTGTTCAACCTCAGCCTCTCCACAGGCTACATGCCCATAGAATGGCGCACAGCAATGGTTATACCTCTCCACAAAGGAGGGGCCACAACTGACCCTGGTAACTATCGCCCCATAAGCCTGACTAGCCTGGTCTGCAAGGCTATGGCGCGCATCATCATAGAACTCATTAACAAAGACATTGGGAACCTCCAAACACTTGACCCGACCCAGTTCGGCTTTGTTAAGGGCAGATCATGCCTACTAAACCTGGTTGACTTCTTCAAGACAGTCACCGAGGCCATAGACGAGGGAAAGGTGGTTCACACAGCCTACCTTGACCTCACCAATGCTTTCAACACCATTCCCCACTCGGGTATTACAGAAAAACTCACCAGCCTGAACATAAACCCCTACGTCACGAGATGGGTTGCCAACTGGCTTACAGACAGAACTCACACGGTAAGAATAGCGGCCTCCAGGTCTGACTCTAAATCAGTCACAAGTGGTGTCCTGCAAGGCTCGGTCCTGGGACCTCTACTGTTCAGCATATACTTCTGAGAAGTACAGGCAAACACAAGAGGACTATGACTAACCAAGTTCACCGATGACTGCAAACTGGGAGCCATAACTGACTCTCCGGCTGACACGGACATCCTCCAAAAGGGCCTTACCGAGACAAACACCTGGTGTCAAAGTCATGGCCTCAAGCTAAATGCCAAAAAATACATAGTCATCCCATATGGGAAAAACAAAACATCCACGAATTACTACATAGGTGGCAGCCCCCTTAATACAGAAGAGGTAATAAGAGATCTGGGGACCCAGGTAGATAGTAATCTCTCCTTTGACAATCATATTGCCAAAGTAGTTAGGAAATCCTTCTATGTGGCCCATCTAATTACTAAAGGGTACGCATCAAGAAATAAAGAGGTTATAGTGCCCCTCTACTCGTCACTCATTAGACCCATCATAGAGTACAATGCCCCATTTGGGATGTACCTCACAAGACACTTCCAACAGCTGGAAAGTCCACAAAAGTACCTTACCAAGAGGATTACTGGCCTCAAACATATGTCCTATGCAGCCTGACTGAAAAAACTCCGGCTGTACTCAGTGGCATATCGCTTACTCAGAGGTGATCTCTGCCTGACTTACAAAGCCATGTCCAACTCAGAAGTGATGGACATGCTCCACCTAAAGAAATCCAAGTCACTGCGAGCCACGTGCTCTAGTGAGCTAAACCTCGCCACAACAATAAATAGAACATGCTGGAGGGATAGATTCCTGTCACAGAGACTCCCCATGCTTTGGAACAAAATTCCAAATTACATCAGGCAGAGCCCTCACTAACACTCTTCAAGAGAAACCTTGACGACTGGATGGGTAACAGAAAATACACCTATGGGATCACTTCATTGGCTCTGCTTGACAGAGGATCAGTTAATTAATCAATGGGGCAGCGAAAGCCGACACACTCTGGCTAGACTTATAAATGCCCTCGGGCAGATAGCCTAGTACCTACCTATGATCTGATGTCGTAGGGCTTCAACTCTTTCAGGGGGAAGTTTTGCTGTCATTTTTGTTGTTCTAGATCTGCTCTTAGAAAAACTATACACTGAGATGACAATAAAGCAGATTTTTTTGTAATTTATAGTGATTGTTTCTCACTTTTGTTAGTAAATGTTTGGTGGTGGGGGTTAGGAGCCAGTCGTCTAGATACAGAAACACTCAGAATCTTAGGTGTCTCAAGTGAGCTGTGACTACTGCCATACACTTGGTGAACACTCTGGGGGCTGTAGTGAGACCAAAGAGCACAGCTCGAAACTGGTAGTGACTGGCTCGCAGCCAAAAGTGCAAATGACTCCAGGATTGTCTGTCCATTTTTATGTGGTAGTACGCATCCTGGAGGTCTATAGAGCACATCCAATTGTTTTTTTCCCAGAAAAGGGAGTATCGACTGCAGTGTTACCATCTGGAACATTGCTTTTCTAATTGATTTGTTTAGTCTGCTGAGATCCAGGATGTGGTTTCCAATCCCTTGTGTTCTTTGGAACTAAAAAGAACCTTGAGTAAGTTCCGAATTCTATTTGGTCTGTGGGTACTGTTTGGATGACTCTTTTGTCTATCAACTTTTGAATTTCTAGAGTTGTCTGCTCCCTTTGACTGGGTGGAATGTTTGAGATGTTCTTTATATTTGGGACGGGGAAGGAAAAGGTTATAGAGTAGCCTCTGAATATGATGCATTGCACCCACTTGTCTTTTCTTATTTTTAGCCAGGCTTGTGGGTACAAATATAAGTGACCCCCAACTGCCTCCAGAGATGGACAGACAGGCTCCCTTTAATGAGAACTGAAAGTCTTACCATGAAATGATTCCCTGTCACCCTGATTCTGCGGACCCCCTCTGCCATGTGGTTGGCGTTTTCCATTACTGCTCCCCCTCTGCCCCCTGAGGGAAGAATCACCACGTGTGTCCTGAAAAACTCTCTGGGATTTTCTGAACCACATTTTTCCTCCCTTTTGGCCTTTTGGATAAGGTCTAGAAGGTAGGCAAAAAATGGACTCCTACAGCAGAGAAAGTTTTTCCTTCTTGGTCATACCTTGTTAGTGTGTCTTTGACTTTTGGCCCAAATAAGGACGAGCCACCAAAAGTGGCATTAACAAAAGGAGACTTAAAGGGCTCCTCAAAGTCACACAAGCGCATCCAGGAATGTCTCCTTAGGGAAATTCCTGAACCAGCTGCCCTCCTCGCTCCATCTACTGCATAAGAGATGAGTCTCATGGAGGAGCTGACCACTGAGTTTAAGGTGGAGAGCTGAGAAGAAGCCTTCTCTGATACCCCTTCAGCTACTGTACCTTGGAGAGTATCTCCTAGCTCTTTCAGCAGATCTCTCTGAAGTCTGGTAAAGTGGGTGAGATAATTTAGAGACCTGAGTGCAAAGGTCACTGAAGAAAAGGTGCACTTTCTGTTTCTGTCCATTGTATGAGACTCCATGTTTGGCATCTCTGAAAGGTCCTTTTTGGTGGCTGCTGCTACCACCATAGCATCTACTGGGACACCTTTCATAAGAAAACTCTTATCTGTGAGTGATGTTATGAATTTATCTGGCCTCAGAGGAACAGGCTCCACTGAGTCTGGAGACTCCCATGCCTTTTGACAAACTAGGTCCATCTGTTCACTGAAAGGCAGAAACACCCAAGTGGCAGAAGGACGAGACCCAAAAACCTTCAGGTATACGGACTCCTCAGAAGGGTTGATGAGCTTCCAGACACCTCTCTGCTTAAGTATTTCCAGGATGTCTGCGAAGGAGACATCCTCAGAGGGTGACCGTGGGGACCCTTCTGACTCATCAAGGTCTGTTTTGAATGTGATGGACTCCTCTGGGGAGTCTAAATTCTTCTTCTTATACAGTCTCTTATGAGGGACCAATTCAGAAGTGTATTCTGGAGAGGTTTCAGAAGAGAGGGGTTCACCCAATGGGGCATCCTGAGGCCTACGGTCTCCATGTCTCTGTGGATGCAGTGGTGCCAAGACAGACACTGGTGCCTTTGGGGGAAGAATGACTGGACTTCAGAGTGCAGCAGCTTGTGGAGACAGCACTCTCCTCATCACCTTGAAAGTCCTCCTGCCCCTGATTCAAGGAAACTTCTGGCTTCGAAGAGCCAGAAGGCATCCTTGGAACCAAGGGGGTTGGCTCTGAGGCCGATGTAGGAGCCGAGCTCACCCATGCCGAAGCTCCGAGAGGCAAGTTTGGATCTGACAACTGTCGATCTAACTCTCCTCCCCAGACCCACCTAGACAGCATTGGCTCCTAGACTCCTTGAGTTCAGATGGAACCGAGGATGTCTGAGCAGCAATCAGGCCCAAAGATCCTGGTGTAGGTCTTGGGTCCGACGGTTCCATTACAATCAGTTCCCGACACACTGGCTCCAAGGTCCCTGCTCAGATCGGAGGAGAAATCGATGGTGAAGGTGTAGTCTTGGTCAGTGTTTGGCCAGCACCAGTGTCCTTAATAGGCTTTGCACCACATGATCCACATCATCATCAGAGGGGCTCCTGGAGGATCGAGAGGAGGGAGTAGGAGATATAGCAGACTGAAGCAAAGGTGATCTCAGAGTAGGAGAAACCGGTGATAATTCTGGGGACCAGCTCCGTAGGTGAAACTCCATCGGCACTGAAACCACAGGAGGAGCCAAGGCAGTAGGTTTTTTGGGCCAACAGTCTTCGGGTCTGAAGATGATACTTTAGACAATTTCTTTGATGGCTCCGAATGAGCACTAGAAGAGGATGACCTTCTTCCCGACTTCTCGGATCTGGAAGACAGGGATTTTGACAAATTTGAAGTACCCTGACCTTCTTCAATTGCCTCAGAGAAGGGGGTCTTCAGCAAACCTCTCAAAATTAACTATTTTTTCTCTCTAGCAAAACTCTATGGCTGAAAGAATGGCAGATGGCACATGATTCCTGTAAATGCACTGCCCCAAGGCAGTATAGATACTGTGGCCATCAGTCAACGACATATTTTGATTACACTTTTCACATTTCTTGAACCCAGAGGGTTTAGTTTCCTTAGTCTTTTTTTTTTTTTAACTCACACAACAAGAATAAACTAAGCACTGCAATTTAGGCAAAGAAAAACAGTTCTCAAGCTAAATGAGTCTGCTTAAGATAAAGGAAAGGGAAGAAATAAGGCCCTCTAAATTAAAAGGCCCAATGGAAGCCCTCTAGCTTAAACGAGCTTGCCGGGTGAATTAAGGGAAAAATACCTGAAGTTTACAGAGCTCTCTAACCCAAACACGCCTGTAAACAATAAAAAACTAAAAAGGGAGCCCTCTAACTAAAAATGGGCTTAGAAAATATAAACTTTAGCTGGGATAGGGAAGGGAAGTAGGCCTAGTGAAAGAAACGATGGCCAGCAGCAAACAAACAACAGAAGCAAACACGCTAACTTAGTTTAACGTATGTAATAAACACTAGAAGCTATATATGTTTTTTAAGCTACAATTATCCAAAACAACCATTCTCACACTGTCACTTCACTAACTTTTGTACTGAATAGTGATGTCATACCATACCAGTACATATTCAAGAATGCAAAAGTCAATTTATATGAGTTAGTAAAGAGAGAATTCCAGTCTATTTTCATAAGTATACAGATTTATTGTACCATAATTTCCTCTAGGAAATTCAAGAAAGTTTTTTTTTTTTCATATTAAAAAGGATGGTATTATTATCATTAAATAAAGAGAGTATAACCATGGGAGGGAAAAGAAATATGATAAATGAAATATGCTATCCCTACTTGGATTTCATATTACTTATTCCAAACTTTTTTGATTAATATAGTCAATTAACATTTAGGTAAATTTATTTGATCTTGAGTACTTTACCTAGGCAATGTTTAGGTAGTTAAATTCCGCAAGCAGACTGTATTTTCACTTTCAACAAATTTACCATAAGATAGTTAGATTTAGCACAAACTCTCCACACAATGCACATCACTGCCTCACCCTAACCTCCCTCCAGTGGCTTGAACTCCCCCAACAACTGCTGTTATCACAATTTCAAATGTTACACTGCATTCTTTACAAACCTTCATCCTGTCCTGCTCTCTCTTCCTTTGTCTCTATCTATACTCCAACTCGGACTCTCCGTACCTCTAATCAGCAACTGCTAGACATCGACCAACACCAAAAAACAGTCGGTAAACTTCTATATAAACACTCTGTTGCCCAAGCTTGGAACAAACTTCCCCTAGACATACGTTCCATCACCCACCCTTTACACTTTATAAATGAACTCAAACTTCATCTACTTAACTCCAAAACTTGCCCTTGTCAAGACCCAACCTTAACTCCCCATACCCCACATACACACCTAAATAATCCCTCCCCTTTCATCTAAGTACTCTATTATATGGATTAGATGGATTTCTAAACTTAATGAATGTATGGATGGTCAAATTCTTATGTGAATTTGTAATATACCATTTCTCTGTAAAAACATGATGGGTATATTTCTTTGTGCATGCAATCTACTTGTGTCTTTACTATCTGTTTACCATATTTTTTTATAATTCTTTAGACTCAAATGTTCTAATTTCTGTAAACTGCTTGAATAAAGCTTTTCTCCTCGGGACTCCACTGAAAATGGGCCACAAGCCCAGCTGGACCAACCCAGTTAACAAATGTCAATAAATAAATAAATAAAATATTACTTCTCAGAGTGTAGTCAGGAAATCCTCATACTTCACAGGTTTTGATAATATTTCTAACACTTTATTAACTTCCCACATCGCACAATGACATGGGTGCACATGCAGTTATAAAAACATTATAAACACTCCTCTTTTTATGCGTTACACTTATATGGTTTCTTGCTTTATAGCTATCGTTCACTTCAACAGTACATAGATTGCTCAAATCCTGAAATTTTATTCTTTCTTCAGAACATTATTCTGCTTATACTGTTCTTACAAATTATATTTATTTCTAAGTAGTTTGCTCCTTCCCTTTTCTAAAGATCCTACTTCCAATTCTTTTATCCCCTTTACAACATTCAATAATTCAGTTACAATTGGTTTAGATTTTGATTTCCATTTCTGGTAATTGCTTTTTTTGCAGTCAACAGCATTAAACTTAATAGGAACTTTACCGTGTCTAGGTGATCCAGTTTATAAAACCCAGGTCAAAAGACAAGTCTCCTAAGTTACAACGATTTGCTCCCCAAATATTTCATGTAGGGAATTTATAAAATCTGCCAACTCACTGCATTCCCAAAAACATGTTCCCAAGTACTCCTTCTTTCCCAACACACATCCAACATTTGCTTTCTGCTTGTGGAAAAATTCTCTAAAGCTCACTTGGGCTATACAAATACATATGCAAACACTTCCATGCAAACATTCTGCTGCATACTTGAGGGTCATACAGATAATATCCCATCATTTTTTGTATATTGCATTTCCATTCTAATTTCCCAGTCTCTTCTAACATCTTAGTTAAAATTATAGTTATCATACATTATTATATATGTCCTACTAATTTTATTTATATTTATTAACCACAGCTTCTCTTTTAGACTCAACTAAAACCCCAACAAGAGCTGGTCTTTCATTCAGCACTGCCCTGTCCCTTTTTCTTTGCCTTGGCTCTGTTATCAATCCCAGGTTAGGAAGATGGTCTCCAACCCACAGTCCAAACCTCTGATTAGCCTCAACTCAACCTTTGTTCCTTTGCTAGTTTTCTCCAATGAATTCCAGCTCCTTCTTACCTATTTTCTATGCCCCCCAGTTGCAGTCATCCCTATTGGGAAAATATTATTTCTCCATTCCTGAGATGGTTTAGTTCTCAACTTACTTTCTGCTACTTTGTAAATATAATATTCTGTATGGTTGTTATTGTTCTCAAGGGCTTACATCCAAAATCTTACTATCTTATTTCATGAACTCCCCCTCTCCCATTTTCAACACCATTAATATTCACTTTGGTTTGTAATCTTCTGCTGCTATTGGGTTTTAATAATATCATATTTAATACCACTGTTTTCATTACTGGGATCTATTACATTTAGCCTAAACACAATAGTTTGCATATTTCTGCATGCAGCCCATTATCTTAACACAATAATTCATAAAAGTCTGGTTCCACTTAAGCTGGTCGACTTTGCCTAATGTTAAGAGCCTTCCTGCCTCCCCAATTGAGTTGACAGGGATGCTGTTAACAGTGGGGCGAGACTGCTATAATACTGGGGTTGGGGAATTTGCCCTTTGCCCTAGTACTGTGCAATTTCAGAGTTGGTATATATAATTACTGATGGATTTGTGGGACACAGGATCTTACCCCAACTGCAAAAACATTATTTTGTATTTGCACACTTAGAGATTATGTTTCAGAACATGCACCATGGGGGGCTTACTTTTTGGTTGACATTTCCCATGTCAGTTTTTGAAGTTTTGTTGTATTTAGCTATATGTGTGTGTGTGTGTGTGTGTGTGTATGTGTGTGTATCTATCTATCTATCTATATATATATATATATATATATATATATATATATATATATATATTATATTTATATATATATATGTGTGTGTGTCAGATGATCGAGTTTTCAGAAACTCAAAATTCATATGGACGAGGCCATATGATCGAGTTTTCGAAAAAACTTGAACATCAAAAAAAAAAGACTTTATTTTTTATTTTTATGCAGTGGGTCTAGCCCACCCACACCTCCTCCATATTATATGTACCAACTTCGAGATCACACTACAGTGAAGAAAAGGGTAAATTTCCCAGTCCTCGCTGTACTGTGATCTCCATTCAGAAGCTCTGATTTTTTAAAAACTCGATCATATGGTCTCGACCATATGAATTTTGAGTTTCTAAAAACTCAATCAGCTGATAGGGATCCATATATATATATATATATATATATATATATATATATAGACGGTGCAGTGGTGCAGCAGTTAACGTTGTCTCCTCACAGCAACAGGTTCTCTGGCTAGATTCTCAGTTGGGGTGTCTTCTGTGTGGAGTCTACATGTCCTACCTGTGTTCATGTGTTTTTCCTCTGGGTGCTCCAGTTTCCTCCCACATTACAAAGACGGGCGTCTGGAGTGTATCTCCCCAGGCCTCCACTGAAAATTGGCTTGTTCCAAGTCGGTCTTTCCTGTTAAACAAATGTTACATAAATAAATAAATATATATATATATGTCTATATCTATCTATCTACATATAGATATAGATGTAGATATATTATAAACCTTTGTACTTGAGGTGCACACACAGGTATCCCTGCTAATATGTGAAAGCATAAAACAAGTATTTTTTGCAGGGGGGGAGCAAAGTCCCTGCACATCTCCTACTGTGTATAATTCTCTGATGTCACTCTAAAGGCGAGAAAGAGAAGGAGTAATCATTATTAAAACACGACAACAATTGCTATTTCTTCCCCTATGCACTAATCTCAGACATTTGGTATATGTCACCTTTTGAATCTAAAGACATCACTGCAGTAACTAAACTGTGAGAAAAAAGCATTGAGATGACATGCCCAAGCAATTGACAAAATGAGTAAATAAAACTTGAACAAGGTCTGCGCTGTCTTCTTGGCTTCTGGCTTTTAGGTGTGATTTTACAAATATTGACATAGAGCCATCTATCCCATGAGTTCCTCAACAATGAAAGGAACCTTTAAAGCAGGAAAACTGCAGCACCAAGAAAACATCAGTTTTTGACAAGAATGTGATATAAAAGAACTTGAGCAAGAGGGAGTGTATAAATATTTGGGGATGGATGAAGGATCAACAATAAAATATGAACAAATGTGAATAAAACTTAGTAAGGAATATTTTAGAAGACTTATATTAATCCTGAAAACAGTGTTGACATCTAGGAACAAAATTCATGCTATAAACCAATTTGCTCTTCCTGTCCTAACTTACAGTTTTGGAGTGATTGATTTGGCTGGCCCCAAAACAAGAAGGATTCTTCATGCTTACCAAATGATTGATAAAAATCAGTTCATATCAAAATTATCTATTCCCCATTCCGAAGGACGGATGAGCCTCCTTGAAACTGATTACATGTACAGATCTGCAATCGTGGGACTGCACATATATCTGCTGACCTCACAGTACCCAAACATAATGAAAGTTTTGAAACATGAGGAGAATAAATCTAAGATGACTTCCCTGCTTAGTTGAGCAGAAACATACTGACGTTAAGCAGGAATGGAAATCAAACTAGAAGTAGATAAAAATCAGGTGGCAACTGAATGTGCCAAAAAGAAAAGAAAAAATATAAAGGTGAAGGATCAGATGAGAAGGCAAGAAATGTGGAAAATGCATAAATATAGTTGCCAGTATAGAAAACATTTGGAAGAATCTCATGTTGATCAGGATGAAATGCAGGAATGGTTAAGGAGAGGCAAAATCAAACCAAAAGATGAAAGGCTAATATTGGCAGCCCAAGATAGTGGGCTACGCACAAGTTGATTTAAAAATTCCATTGAACATGTGGGAGATAGACAAATGTAGGTTTTGTAAAACAGAATTGGAAACAGTCATCATGTTGTTGATGGTTGTGACATACTAGTGGCAGAAGGACTGTATAATGAAAAGCATAATAATGTGGAAATACTGTTGCACTGGGGGTTGTGTAAACATTATAATAATGAAGTAGCTGAAAAACACTTGAAACATGAGCCACACAGCATCATAGAAAATGCTGAAGTCTACATCACAGTTCAAAAGATAGATGCGTGAAAACCAAATATAATGGCTCATGAAAAGAAGACAAAAGTAGCATTGATCATTGAAATCACTATACCCAGTGACTACAGTGTCTTGCATACAGAGATACACAAAGTCATGAAATATTAGGATTTACAGGCGAATGAGAGCAATGTGGAAGAGAGATACCCAGACAGTTCCAAAAGTAGTAGGAACAATGGGTCTTATAAAAAAGTACTTACAATCATATTTAGATATGTTACCAATACATGTTACTCCATACCAATTGCAGAAGAAGTCATTACTGGGCACATTACGGGTGCTGCGAAGAGCACTTCTGGCTGACATCAAAGACTGAAACAATACTAATTTCATGAACTTTAATCGTACTTTGGCTTAGGAATGGGGTCCATTCCCATCATGGTAACAGAAACCCAAAAGACTTGGAGAAATTAAAAAGGAAGTACACTCTGGAATTTATTATAAGTTCGTAGGGTCATAGGTATATACTAGGCTAATGACCACCAGAGCCTTTACATGCCTAGCCATGTAACCCAACCCAATTGCATTCCCTGGCAATATGTGTGTCTTAATTTGGGAGTATGTTTATTAGGAGGGTTATGTTTGTTAAGACGGCTATGTTAGTTAGGGAATGCTTGCTGTTGGCCTCTGTCTAGAACAAACTTGGGAGTCAGCCCAGGGATGAATTTGTGATTTCCTATCCAATCTGCAGTTGTCTGCGAACTTGGTGAGCCACAGACCATTGACATTAGCCTTGATCTCCAAGAAGTAGATACCAAACAGGACTAGGCCCAGAATGGAGCCCTGTGGTACTCCATTGGTGACCTACCTCTTAGTGGAGGTGTTTTCACCAATCCCAATTTC
The DNA here is from genome assembly GCF_019279795.1 of Protopterus annectens. Lineage (NCBI taxonomy): Eukaryota > Metazoa > Chordata > Ceratodontiformes > Protopteridae > Protopterus > Protopterus annectens. The sequence goes on along the minus strand of NC_056731.1, from coordinate 931,615,787 downwards.
TTGGGTACTATCTTTAAGCCAGATGGCAATCCAGTGAGTTGTGCAGGGATTTATGCGTAGTATGGTGAGTTTGTCCACAATACCTGAGTTGGGTACTGTGTCGAACACCTTAGCTAGGTCTAGTCAGGCGGTATGCTCCATTTTCCCTTCATCTATAGCCTTGGTTACGTTCTCAAAGAAGTCTACGTAGTTAAGTAGGCATGGCCTTCTTCTGACAAAACCAATCTGGGATGGGTCCAGTGTCTGTAGGTTGCCAATGTCTTTGTTGATCATTTTCATTATAATTCATTCCATGGCTTTGCATATTAGACTAGTCATTCTAATGAATCTGCAGTTTCTGTGGTCATAAGTTCATAGGTATGCACTAGGTTAACAACCACTAGGGCCTTTTTAAGCCTAGTCGTGCATCAAAAATCTCTGACAAGTTCTGGTACCCTTGATAAGTGTAAGCAGGAAGTTGGGAGATGAAACATTTACAAGCAGGGCCTGGGAGATGAAACATTTACAGGCTGCCTGTGTCAATTAGAGGCATAAATGCAAAACTATGGATGAATTTCCTGTTCCCAATCTAATTGTCCAAGTTACATTGAATCGGTTTAGTGAGGAACTCTGCTTCATATGGATGGGGAGTATGCTCCAGAGAAGGGGTAATCACTGGGATACATGCTTGTCTTTCCCTATTTCTAGCAGGTCCTATTCATAACACAGGCATGATTTAAGCCTATAGAATGGGTAATTTTGGTACTGTTTGTTTTGCAGATATGCAGGAGGTCCATCAGGGTTGGGGTCTGACAATGTCTTTTATGCTAGGCATAGATCTCCCCTCAACAACCTCTAAGAGACAGAGTACAGGGATAGGGTTTTAAGGTGGTCTGCATAGGACATGTTACTTACACCCTCTATTCCTTTGGTGAGTAACCTCTTTGGACGTTCCAATTGTTGGATGTGCCTGGTTAGGTACATATACAGGGGGCATTGTACTCAGTGATAGCTATGATGAATGCTGAATACAGTGGAACAATGACCTCTTGGAAACTAGATGCCATACCTTTGTTTATAAGTTGCACAACACAGAATGATTTCCTCACTACTGTAGACACATGATGGTCAAAGGCTAGATTGCTGTCTATGTGTGTGTGTCTTCAAATCCCTAACTACTAGCTCGACTCTTAGGGGTGTGTTGTCAATATGATAGTTACTGGGGGTGGTTGACTTGCTGAAAGCTACTATTATGCATTTCTTGGCATTTAGTTTTAGTCCATGGCTCTGACACATGTTATTTGTCTATGTCAGCCCTTCCTGGAGAACATTAGTATCAGTCTTCTTCTTCTTTCGGCTTTTCCCGGTTAGGGGTCGCCACAGCGGATCATCTGTCCGCTCATGATTGGCAGTGGAGTTTTACAGTGTCGAGTTGCCAGCCTGGTGCCCAACCTTCCACAGAAGGAACACACACACACACGCACACCTAAGGCCAATTTAGTATGTCCAATCCACCTACAGCATGTCTTTGGGATGTGGGAGGAAACCGGAGCACCCAGAGGAAACCCACATGACCACAGGGAGGACATGTAGACTCCACACAGAAGGCACCACAGCCAAGGATCGAACCAGAAAACCTCTTGCTGTGAGGCGACAACGCTAACCGTTGCACCACCGTGGCCGCCCTGGAGAACATTAGTATCAGTATCATCTGAAAATTTGGTTAACCAGAGGCCCTTGACATTGTCTTTAACTTCAGGGAAATAAATGCCAAAAAGGAGGAGAGTCCCAGCACCAATTCCTGATGGACTTTGTTGTAACTGGTCTCTTTGTAGAGGTGGACTCCCCAATTCTAATTTCCTGGGTCCTGTCTGTGAGGCAGCTCGCTATCCACCAGGTGACATAAGGGTTTATACCTAACCTCTTGAGTCTATCAACATTGCCTGAATTGGGTATTGTACCAAATGCTTTGGCCAGGTCAAGGTAGGCAGTCTGAATTATTTTGCCCTCATCCATTGCTTTGATGACCTTCTCAAATAAGTCCACCAGGTTGGGTAGGCATGGCCTGCACTTGACAAAACCAAATTAGGTTGGATGCAGTGTCGGAAGGTTTCCTATGTTGTTTTTGATCATTTTCATGATAATTCTTTCAATGGCTTTGCATATGAGACTAGTGAGACTTATGGATCTGTGGTTTTCAGGGTCTGCAGATGCCCAACATTTGTGCAGAGGGATGACTGTTGCTGTTCTCCATTCATTAGGGAGAAAGCCTGTTTGGAGGCTATGGTTAAACAGAGATTCCATTGGGCCTGATAAGTCATGCTTCATGCTATTTAGAAGGCATCCTGGGATATTTTTGGGCCTATTGATGCAGTGTGCTTTGCCTTAGAGAGAGCATTGAGGACCTGTTCCTAGTGATAGTAGGGAGGGAGTTATATTTGATGGCATTTCCTGAGGGGAGGTTGAGAGAGAGAGAGTGGCAAAGTTAGAGCTGAATTTGTCTGGCTGTAGGTTTGCTATATCTTGTGGCTCAGTATAGGTGGGTCCATTAACAATGAGTTCTGCACACGATTGTGTACTGCCTAAGCAACCTTTGAGGTTGCATGCATAGCTAAAGAATGTCTTGTGGTTGTCCTTGGCCTGGGAGGCCAAATTTACCTGCAGTTTGGCTTTGGTAGACTTTATTTTTTCTCTGAGTTGTTTGTTTAGGTTGGTGAGAGTGCTTTTATCCAGCTAAGTGCTACAACTCATAATTTTTGCCATGATTTTCATCCTTTTGTTATAGAGCTTACTGATGTTATGATTCCACCAGGGTGGCTTGTTTTTTGAGTTAGTTCTGTAGTTATTCCTGGTGGGTACAGCTGCCTATGTGCAGGTATTAACATGCTTGTATAGGGTTTCTTTGAACAATTCTGCGTAGGCAGAAGTGTTCTCAGGTTTTATAGAGGCTTGAAATTTTGCCAAGTTATCATTAATAGTAGGAGGTTAGCCTTAGAGAAATTCCTGAACATTCCAGGGTTAGCTGGCATTCTGTGTTTTATTTTTACTTCAAAGGAGATTGTTTTATAGTCTTACCTTACCAGAGAAGACATTACACTAGGAGGTGTGTAGCATTCTCTCATATTACTGAGGACCAGATCCAGTATGTTTGTGCCTCTGGTTGGCGTACTGACGACCTGGTCCAGGGAGTTTGCGTTTACAAAATCCAGTAATTTCTGTGTCTGTACATTTGGTGTTGTATATGATTCCCAATTAATTGTGGATTAATAAAAGTCACCCATGAATATGGTATTAGATTGGATTGCGTTTCTAGTAAGCTTAAATACATCTTGTGGGTTTCCAGAGTCATAGTGGGGGACGTGTAGCTTACAAAGAAGTGGTATGGGATTTTACCTATGGCGATTTGAAAATGGAGAAGCTCAAGTGCTTTGTCCTGTTTGGCCAACCTTGAGGTAGATTTATTTTTGATGTAAATCGAGACGCCTCCACTTGTAATCCCTGTCTGTGTAGCAGCTGATCTAAATGTGTGGAAGGCATTATAGCCTTGTACTGCCAGTGTACTTTCAGTGGCTTAAACCATGTCTCAGTGAGGGCTGCACAGATGTCAGCATTCTCTAGGGTGAAGAGAGCTTGCAGGGAGTGGAGTTTCTTGTATAGACTCCAAGCATTGAGCAGTAACACTTTTAGATTTTCTTAGTTTTGATTTGCTATGTCAGAAGTACTTTCAGTTTGGCATTGCCTAAGAAAGGTACTGTGGGGGAGAACAATGTTTTAGCTAATATTCAAAAGCCTGGAGGGGAGAGTTGCAGCCCGTCTCTGGCAAAGCAGCATGGTCTGTTGATCATCTCCTTCCATGCTGACAAATATTGCATCCCCTTAGAATGACACCAGAAACTAAGCCAATTATTAAAGTCAGTTATCTTCTGTTCATATTGTGGCATCATCCTTGGAGAATATAAAATTAGGCTCATATCAGCCTGGGACACATATTCTGATAGCTCCATGATATCTCTCTTCATATAGTCTAGGGAGGTACATCTCAGGTCATTTACACCCATATGGACTATGACTGAGTCATACTGGTAATTGTGGTCGAATGACCTGAGTGCGTGCATAACGTGGTGGATCCTGCTCCCTGATAAGCAACTGACCTGTGACTATCTCCTTACTCAGCCTGCTGAGAGGGATATCAGTGTGTCTCACTATGGAGTCTTCAATGATCAAAATGCTCGATTGTGTGGTGACTTGCCTTATGGGCTCAAAAGACAAGGCTCCATAAGATGCTGCTGTACGTGTTGATGTCGGTGTTGTTTTGAAAGACTGCACTTGAGGCTGCTGAGGGTATTTGCTATGCTTACTTCATCTGGGAAGTCACTGGGGTTTACAAAGGTTACATTAAAGTTTCTTAGCATATGTGTGTCTATGTGCCTGCTTTGTATTGTATGTGTGTATGTGTGTGTGTGTGTGTGTGTGTGTGTGTGTGTGTGTGTGTGTGTGTGTGTGTGTGTGTGTGTCTGTATGTGTGCGTGATGGGTGCAGTGTGTGTATGACTGACAACCTGATTGACATTAGGAGTGGTTTTATGTGAGAGCTTTGCCTCCAGTGACATTGTATATACATCTCTCATATACCTTATCAGTTTGTTTGAAAAGTAGCTGGTTATCTGTAAACATGAGGAAATTTTATACATTGCCTCAGGATGCCCATATCCACCAAACTTCTAAGAGAGATAGCGGGAAAGTTTATATCCATGACAATGGGACCTTTTTTATTGGTTAAATGGTTGCAGTGAGAATTTAAAGTAATGTCAGGAGTATCTGGTTTGCAACTGTGGGGGCTGTGTTTGTTGGTTTACCAGACTAAAGGTTTGGTGAAAATGGGAATGTCGAACATCAGTTAGCTGCTTCCTGTATTGCTGACCTTCAATACTACGAGTGCTCTTTGCTGAGAATGCCACTGTGCATTCGCATATATGTGGTCGACGTTATGACTAGATATTGTGGTAAAGTATGGATCGGGAAATTACCCTTTTCCTCACTGTAGTGCAATCTCAGAGTTGGAATATATAATTTGCAAGGGGGTGGTGCAGGGGAGGTCTCCCCCCCCCCTGCAAAAACATTAAGTTATGTGATTTGCAGTAATGAACTGCAAACAAATACTGATAGTGCGAATGCAATAGTGTCGCCAAATGCACTTTGACATTTTCAACTAATTAATATGCATGACATATGTATTTTGAGTTGACAACATGAACGGATTATGTTGTGTTGTTCTTGCTTTTGATGGTAAACTGTGCTTATCACTGCAAAGTAGTTGCCCTGTGTACAACTAGGTATTGGTGAAATTTCAAGGGTGCTTTTAACGGGAGAATATGAAGTCAGATTGCTTTTGTCTATAAAGTGCACTGCCAAACATTTGAGGGGAAACTACTAAAGTAGACCCTGATGATGTATGGATGAAGTATTTAGAGAAATATTCTGAAGTTAGGTTACACAGACGCTAATCAAGCAGCATATACTGAAAAGAAAGAATTAACTTCGGTTGATGATCCATTCTTGCGAAGGAGGGATAACTGTTGCCATCCTTCATTCTTTTGGTACATTGCCTGTTTTGAGGCAGTAGTTGAAAAGTGACTCAAGTGTCCTGATAGCCCATGTTTCAGGCTATTCAGAAGGCAACCTGGGATATTTTTAGACCCAGTAAGGCTGTGTTCTTAGCCTTAGTGATCACTACTATGATCTGCTCCCTGCTGATATTTGGGAGGAGAATGCTGTTAGGGATTTCACAAGGGATGGCGGGGGTAGTGGGGGTTAAACTGTGAGCTGAATTTGTTGGCCAGCAGGTTCACTATGCATTCTGCTCAGGGAAGATAATAGCATTTACTACCAGTTCTGCACACTGTTGTGTGTTACCCATGAGTTTTCAGACATAGCTGTCGAAGGCCTTGTGGATGTTTTTAGTCTGAGAAGCTATCTTGACTTTGTAATTGGCCTTGTCAGATTTAATTTGTCCTCTTAGTTTCCTGTTTAGTTTTATTAATGAGCTCTTGTCATTATGACAGTTGATATTTCTGACTTTGACCATGACTTTTTTTCCTTTTGTTATATACCCTGTTAAGATTAGTATTCCACCAGTGTGGTTTGATTTTTGGGCTTACTTTTGGTAGGTGCAGCAGCCTCTATGCAGCCATTTACATGTCTGTACAGTGTTTCTGTGAATAATTCTGTACAGATTGTTGTGAACTCTGGGTTGGGCAGGATAATGAATTTTTTACAAACTGTCACTTAATAGGATGTAGTTTGCTTTAGAATAGTTTCAAACTGTAACAGGTTTTGCATGGTTTTCCAAGCTGATTTTTCTTTTGAATGAGACACGTTTGGGATTCGAACTCACGAGTGATGATGTGACACAGGGGTGTGTGGCATTCTCCCATATTGGTAAGGACAAGGTGTAGTATGTTTGAACCTCTAGTTGAACTGACTGATCAAGGGCATTTGTGTTAATAAAGTCCAGGAAACATTGTGACTGCAATTTGGTGGCAGTGTATGTTTCCCAGTCTATAGAGAGGTAGTTAAAGTATCCCATGAAGAGAGTGTTTTGTTGGATGGAGAGTGTCGCTCATCTGGTCAGGATAAAACAGGTGAATATTCATGGGTTTGGTTCAAGCAGCTTTATTACACACAAACACATCAGGAATGTGGCTTTGCACTTAAACTTATAAACAGACTGACTACCACATTCATACATGTTCTCTCAAAATGGCACTGCTGCCTGCACGTGCTACATCTGGAAATGCTTCTTAAAGGTACATACGCACACTCTGATCTATATCGTCCCTCTTTGAGAAATAGTCCATATACAAAATGACAGTATTCAATGACATGCAATTTACAGAAATGATCTTTTGACATGCAGTTATACAGAACTAGTTATCTGATATGCTATCATACAAAATTAGACACATATAGAACAATCATGCCCAGGTTGCTGTGTATTTTACACTAGGTCTGGAAATACGACCTGATCATGTGACATAAAAGTCAGAATTGGATCTAGCAATGGGGACAGTTTTCAAGGAATGTTCAACTCTGGGGACATCTGGGACATCATCAGGAATGGGAATGGATACTGAAACATGTTCTTCGGTCTGAACATTGTCAAGGTTGCTCTGAGATGTAGAGTCTGTATCACAGGTACGATGCTGCAATATCATTTCTGATACAGGAAGATGATGTCTGCGGTTTCTCCTGTATTCTATAAATTCAGATTCCACTAAGTGGAATCTCGGCTCAGTACATATACTTCTCACTTGACCAATTTAATCAAAGCCTTTAGCTGTTTGCATCCTCACTGTTTTGCCTTCTTTTAATAGATGAAGAAATCTGCTCATTTTATCATAGCTGGACTTCTGAGAAGAACGCTTCTTAAAAAGTTGGACTTTGATTGCTCTGTTGTTTTTAGTATTAGGCACCAACAAACTAGAACTAATAGGCAAGGCTGTTTTAGTTTGCCCAGATAGAAGTCTCTGAGCAGGCGAGGCAAGTAGATTGTCACAGGATATATTTTTGAGACTGAGTAAATTCAAGAAGATATCGGTACTGTCACGCTTTGACCTCTCTAATAATTGCTTTGCACTCTGTACTGCATGTTCAGCAAGGCCGTATGACTGTGGGTATTCAGTACTACTAGCAACACTCTTTTGCAAATCTCTGAAACAACTGACTGGTAAACTGAAAACCATTGTCAGAAATAACTTTGTGTGGACTACCATGGAGTGAGAAATGATGTTTCATCTTAGTAATGACAGCACTGGACGTTAAGTTAGGTAGTAGCAAATCTATCTCAAACCAGTTTGAATAAGGGTCTACCAACACTAAGTAATGTTGACTGTTCCATTCAAATGTGTCACTTGCTACTGTTGCCCAAGGTAGTTCAGGAATTTGGCTTAGCTGAAGTGGCTCTTTTTTTCAAATGTGGCTTAGTACTGTTGCACACTGAACAAGAAGAAATTACTTTATCAGTGTCTTTCGATAGAGACGGCCAACATACTAATTCTCTCACCCTTCTTTTGGTAGAATCGGAACCTGGGTGGCCACAATGCAAAATCTGGATATATTCACACTGTAAAAAAGTAACAACAACTTTTGGACCTTTGAAAATGATACCATCTCCCATCAGCATCTCTTCTCTGTATGGACAGTAAGGTTGCACTTCTGGCAGTACACAGGATTGCTTTGACAGCCATCCTACATCGATGAAGTGGTTGAGTTTTGCAAAATTGGATCAGTCTTTGTATGATCTCTTAGCTCAAGTCTCGTGGTAGAAAAAAATCATGCAATTCCATGACATCAAAGTCAAAATTCTCTACATCAAGCTGTTCCGTGGTATTTCTGGGTGATCTGGATAAGGTATCAGCCAGATAAAGAAGTTTACCTTTTGTATAGACCATTTTGAAATTATACATTTGCAATTTGAGCATCATTCTTTGTAGTCTTGCTGGGTTAGAATGCATAGGCTTCTTTAAAATAGTGACTAAAGGTTGATGGTCAGTTTCTATCTGGACTACTCGGCCATAAATATAATCATGGAACTTTGAATATAGGTTCATAGATAGGTACTAGGCTATCTGCCTGAAGGCATTTATAAGCCTAGCCAGAATGTGTTAGTTCCCTGTGCCTCTGTCCAGCAGAGCCACTGAAGTGATCCCTGGGGTAAACTTTCTGTTTCCCATCCACTCGTCAAGGTTTCTTTTGAAGAGTGTTAGCGAGGAGCTCTGCCTAATATAGATTGGGATTTTGTTCCAAAGCATGGGAAGTCTCTGGGACAGGAATCTATCCCTCCAGCACGCCCTATTTATTGTTGTGGTGAGGTTTAGCTCCCTAGAGCGTGTGGCTCAAGGGGATAAGGGTTTCTTTAGGTGGAGCATGCCCATCAATTCTGGGTTGGACAGGGCCTTGTATGTCAGGCAGAGATCACCTCTGAGTTGGTGGTATGCAACCGAGTACAGCTGGAGTTTCTTCAGTCGAGCTGCATACGGCATCTGTTTGAGGCCAGTGATCCTCTTGGTGAGGTACTTCTGTGGTCTTTCCAGCTATTGCAGGTGTCTTGTAAGATACATCCCAAATGGGGCATTGTACTCTATGATGGGTCTGATGAGTGATGAGTAGAGGGGCACAATGACCTCTTTTGATCTGGATGCGAACCCTTTTGTGATTAGTTGGGCCACATAGAAGGATTTTCTAACCACTTTGGCAATGCAATTATCAAAGGTGAGCTTATTATCTACTTGGGTCCCCAGATTCCTTATTACGTCTTCCGTATTTAGGGGACTACCACCTATGTGGTAGTTTGTGGGTACTTTGTTTTTTCCAAGGGGATGACTATGCACTTTTTGGCATTTAGCTTGAGGCCATGATTTTGACACCAGGTATCTGTCTCAGTGAGACCCTTCTGGAGAATGTCTGTGTCAGCTGGAGAGTCAGTTATAGCCCCTAGTTTGCAGTCGTCTGCGAACTTGGTCAGCCATCGTCCTCCTGTGCTTGCCTGTACCTCTGAGAAGTATATGCCGAACAGGAGGGGTCCTAGCATTGAGCCCTGGGGAATGCCACTTGTAACCGGTTTGGAGTTGGACCTAGCTCCCGCAACTCTCACCATGTGGATTCTGTCCGTGAGCCATTTGGCAACCCATCTTGTGATGTAGGGGTTTATGTTCAGGCTGGTGAGCCAGAATGGGGAATGGTGTCGAAGGCCTTAGTGAGGTCTAGATAGGCTGTATGTACCACCTTTCCCTCGTCTATAACCTTGGTAACTGTCTCAAAGAAGTCCACCAGGTTTAGGAGGCATGATCTGCCCTTAACATAGCCGAACTGGGTAGGGTCCAGTGTTTGGAGCTTCCCAATGTCTCTGTTAATGAGTTCCATGATGATGCGTTCCATAGCCTTGCAGACCAAGCAAGTCAGGCTTATAGGGCGATAGTTCCCGGGGTCTTTTGTGGCTCCACCTTTGTGGAACGGAATAACCATTGCTGTGCGCCACTCTATGGGTATGTAGCCTGTGGAGAGGTGGAGTATGAACAGTGTGTTTAGGTGAGGGGTTAGTTCGTCTTTGAGTTCATGTAGGACGCAGTCTAGGACACCGTCCGGTCCAATTGATACAGTGTGTTTGGCTTTGGAGAGGGCTGTTTTAACCTGAATGTCTGTGATTTCAGGGACTCTACATTCTTCTGGTATGGTTATGGGCCCTTTTGGGGGTGATAGGGGGGTGAAGTTTGCAATGAACCTGTCTGCCAGGATGTTAGCGACATCGGTCGTTTCAGTGCATTTTGTGCCATTCTGCACTAAATCCGAGCTGATCTCTGAGCATTGCCACTTAGATTCTTGACATAGCTAAAGAATGCCTTGTGGTTATTTTTGGAGTCCTTGGCAATTTTTCTTTCAAAGCTCGCCTTGGATGATTTTATGAGGGATTGTAGTTTCTTACTGTTACTGATCAGGGATGTCTTCCCTTCTTGGGATTTTACTCTTTTCTGTACTAGTTTCCTCATTCTATTGTATAGCTTGTTTATGGCAGGAGTCCACCAGACTGTTTTCTTGGAGGAGTGAGTCTTGGTTTTGCTTGGGATGGCACAATCCATGCATTCTTGTAGGTGTCCGTAGAATGTATTAGTAAAGGATTTAGCAGCTTGGACAGCTTTATCCTTCAGCATGGCAGCTTTGAAACTTTCCACCTCGGTCTTAAGTAACGTGAAGTTTGCTTTTGAAAAGTTTTTCATGGTAGCTTTCTTGTCCGGGGGTGGGGGCGGAATGTGGATATCCAAAGTGATTTGTTTATGGTCAGATCTAACCAGCGAGGGGTTGACCTCCAGTGTGGAACACCAGTCGCCCATGTTGGTGATGACCAGGTCCAATAAGTTGTCACCTCTGGTGGGAGTGTTGACCAGTTGAACCAGGGCATTTGAGTTTATAAATTCTAGGAAATGTTGGGCAAGGGAGTTAGTACTTGAGTAGTTCTCCCAGTTAATGTTTGGGTAATTGAAATCACCCAATATTAGGGTGTTTGGTGGGACCTTTATGTTTCCCAGTGTTTCCAGAAACACGGAATGGGAGTCCTGGGACATGGTGGGTGATCTGTAGCAACCAAAAATTTGAATTGCAGTTTTGCCCGTTGTTAGTTGCACGTGGATGATCTTTGAAGCATCGTACTGTGCCACTAACCTGGAGGTGTGGGTATCCTTGATGAATATGGATACGTCCCCACCTTTTGTATTTTGGTTTGGGTTCTGTGGCTGAAATGTATGGTATGAGTTGTAGCCTGGTAGTGCTGGGGTGCTCTCTGGAGCCTTAAACCAGGTTTCTGTTACTGCACATATATCGATTTTTCCATACTGAGGAGTGCCTCGAGTGCATGCATTTTGAGGTTTAGACATCTGGCAGTGAGTAGCATTACCTTCAGTTTTTTGTTACTTGTGCTATTTACGGTGGTGGGTTTGTCTTTTGAGTCTTGCCTAAAAAAAAGCACTATGGGGGTGGCAAGAGCCTTGGCCAGTATTCGAAAGCCTAAGGGTGACAGGTGCAAGCCGTCTCTAGCGAAGCAGCGTGGCTTGTCGAGCATGTCATCCCAGGTGGACAGACACTGGATCCCCTTTGAATGACACCAGAAACTTTGCCAATTGTTGAAATCGAGAATTTTTTTTTTGTAACGTGGTATCATTCTTGGTGAGGGCAGAATGCTGCTCAGGGTCAGGGTCATATTGGCCTGGGCTACGTGATCAGAGAGCTCTTCCATGTCTCATTTCATGTAGTCCAGGGAGGTATGGCTCACGTCATTCACACCAACATGGACAATGACAGAATCATATTTGTACTTGTTCTGGAGTGACCTGAGTGCTTGTGTTATGTGGTGGATCTTGGCACCCAACAGGCAGCTAACAGTTATTTTCTCCTTATTCAGCCTAGTGAGTGGGACATCAGTGTGCATGACTATAGAGTCACCTATTACTAGTATGTTGGGTATGTTATTTTGCCTTAAAGGCTGTGATTGCATGGCACACTGGTTTTGTGAAGCATGTGTTTCATGGTTTGTGTTGGGGGGTGGAGGTTGCTTGGATGTTTTCTTTGGAGGTCTCTTTTGGTTTTACAGATTTTTATTTAGATCCTCCAAGTATGTTTTCATGTATTTGTGTGTGTTTTTTGACGGTGCTGGTTTAATGGGTCTACGTGAGACTGGTGGTGTAATGCAAGTATTTCCCTTCTCCTCTTGACTGTCTGATCCAGTCTTGGGTTGAGAGAGCTTAGCCTCCAGTTTGGCTGTATAATTGCATCTCTCGCATGTATTAGTGTTTGGTGGTAGGAGGAGGGGGTTGTCTGTGTACATGAGGCAATTGTAACATTGCCTCAAAATGCCCAGATTCACCACTTGGACTAGAAAGTACAACTGAAACTGCCCTTTCACATGCCTGGATAGGTACAGTGAACTGCTTTACTGGATGGCTGGTAAGGCTGAATAGAGAGCCTTGTCATTCTGTACAGTACAGTACAGGAGGGTCTAGTGCTAGGGTTTATAAGTGCTTGCTATAAGTTTTGAGCAAGTGGCGGGCTGAGAAATGAATGGCTTGAGTGCTTAAGTTGAAAGTATGTCTAGTTCCAAGGGAAAAATTGAAGAGGACACTTTGTGGAGCCGGGAATAGTTTTACCCTAGCTAACCAGTGCTGCCCGGCATGCAAAACTGGGCAAATATGGAATTTATAGCAGGGAAATGAAAGAGATAGAAATTAGCCCAAACTGGCCAATAAACGCCTAATTTCTGGGCTAAAACCACTCCTCCAGGGACAGATAGGCTGCTCAAAGCTCCCTTCTCTCACAGGTGAACAGAGCAACTTCCTTCTATCCAAGTAAGGTATGGGCAAACACAGAGATTTGTAACACAGCCCTGAATTCAGCACTAACCTGAAAACTGGACTATACTAGCTTAGAAAGGCGAGAAACAAGCATATATATATATATATATATATATATATTTTTTTTTTCAGAAAAAATAAAGCAGATACACTCAAAAAAACACTTTAAATGCACAGAAAAGGATACTTATTGTTATATATCGCAGATCAGAGTTGTGGTCAATGCCCCTAGTAATAAAGTAGGAAGAAACACAAATACAGTAAAAGCCAGATAAAACACAATTGCCAAAAGTTCCTTCTCAGTTTGAGCATACTGCATCTCAGTTTGCTTAAGAGCTCTAGATGCATAGGCAAAAGGTCTGCCCTCTTGAAAAATGACTGCACCAAGATCGAACTTTGAAGCATCACAGGAAAGAACTACTGGTATGTGGACATCATAGTATCTTAATGTAGGTGGGTTACCAATTTGCTGTTTGAGGTTATCAAATGCTCTCTGGTGTTGTTCTAACCATGATCATGAAACATTTTTGCGTGTCAGCTCTCTTAAAGGCACTAAGTCACTAAAGTCAGGGATAAATTTGCCCAAGTAGTTAATCATACCAAGAAAACGATGTAAAGTTTGGACATTGTCTGGAGTTGGCATTTCAAGAATGGCTGCTTGCTTAGAAGGATCTGGTTGTAAGCCAGTACTTGTAAATAAATGACCTACATAAGTAACTTCTGGTAATCTGAATTTGCATTTCACAGGACTGAGCTTTAAATTCACTTCACACATTCTGTCCAGAACTTTCCTGAGGTTTCTGTCATGCTCTGCTTCACCTTAACCTCCAACCAGTAAATCATCAACTATTATTGCACACGGGTAGCCTGAAAAAATTTGCTCCATTGCACAATGAAAGACTTCACTGGCAGAATTTATTCTAAAAGGCATCCTGAGGAATCTGTATCTACCAAATGGGTTACTGAATGTAGTCAGTATTGAAGACTTGTGATCAAGCATTACTTGCCAAAATGAACCCTTTCAATCTAAGACAGAAAAAAACTGTGGCATTTGGCACGAGGGTTGCAATTTCCTCAACTGTACACATAGGATGTTGAGTTCTTTTAATGCCTTGTTCAAGTCTCTTGGGTCAGTGCATATTCTGATTTAATCTGAAGTTTTCTTATGAGCAGCTACCATGGAAGACACCCACTCAGTTGGTTCTGTGACTGGACAAATCACACCTTGCTGCACCATTTTGTCTAACTGGACCTTGATTTTGTCCTGCATAGCTATCGGAACTCTTCTTGCTGGTCTGACCACTTGACTGACCTCTGGGTCTACTTTCATGGAGTACACAACTGGAAGTTTGCCTAGCTTGTTTTCAAACACATCAGCATACTCTTGAGAAAATAGCATCAGTAAAGCTGAAACTGGGACATGTGCTTACATGATGCACTTCTTTGGTAAAAGAAAGCAGTTTCATTCTCAAACGTCTCTGTGACCTAATAATGACTGCCCAGGTCTTCTGACTACATACAATTGCAAGCTGTAACTATTCTCAGCTGAACAGCATGAAAGCACTACTAAGCCTTCGGTTTGAATCTCTTCACCTCCATAAAAAACAAGGGTTGCACAACTGGCCAAATTAAGTTGCCCACCAGCTCTCACTTTAGCAAATGTTTCTGCTGACATTACATTACACTTTGAACCAGTGTCTACTTTGAGCTCTGTGGGCTTACCATTGATCAGAGCAATACAAAATGCTTCATTTTTGCCAGCAAATCTACTGCATTAACCTTTTCACCGACCACTGATACACCATCTACATAGAAAGTAGGGTTGCAGCTTTCTACATGATCAACTTGCTTTTTTAAGTGACCTTTCTTAATAACTGAATGAGGCTTGCTTGATTTAAAAAAAAGTATTGGAAATAATTAAATTTTTTACACTTGTGGTAATGCTGACCAAATGCTAAGCACGTCTCTATTTTATTCTCATGGTCAGCACCACAATTACGACAATTAACAATAAGACTTGATTTGGGTTTTGCTGGCTCACCCTTATACTACAATGAGCATGCTCCTTTTACTGGGCTAGTCTTGAAACTTGCTAGGGGTTGCAGCTCCCATGTGCTTAGACCTGTTTCTGCTTACCACGTGTGGCATGCTATCTACGTTTCCTCTAGAGGCTGCAGAAATCATGTTCTTATCACTTGTAAGCATACTTGTGTGCCTTTCTGTGAGCTCAAGGATTTGCCAAATCTCTATGGCTTTGCTTAACATTAAATCACTGTCATGAAGCAAAATCTTTCTCACTGCAGCACTATTAACACCACACACAAGCCTGTCCTTTATTAACTCATCTTTCAGGTCAGCAAATATGAACGTTATAGCCTTGTTTCTCAAGTCAGTGATATAAGCAGCAAAAGTTTCACCTGGCTTTTGGTCTCTTGTATAAAATAAGTGCCTCTCTAATGTAACATTGGTCTGGGGGTTGCACATTTCTCTAAATTTACGTTTCAAGCACTCAGGGTCCTCTCTTGATTTAGCCAGTACCACAATATGGCAGTAACCCCCTCTCCTGCATATACTGCTGGTGCATACAAAAATGAATGCTCTTTTTCAATAACTTCTCACCCAGCTAAGTTAAGCAAAACGAATGCTCTTGTACATGCATATTTGTCAGAAAAAGCTGATTGCATGAAAATATCATATTCCTGCTCAAATACTGTCCAGTTGTCTGCTACATTACAATCAAACACAAGTGGACTGAGTCTGCAAAACGCCTCTGCAATATCAACACACAGTAGTGAAGTTGCTTGGAATTATGTACGAAACAGTGTAAGAAACTTCTGTGTGTGGAAGATTTTCAATCCATATATATATCTAGTTAATCACTGTATATTACTCAGATCAGATAATGGTAGTAGAAGCAGCGAAGTTAAACTCATTCTAAATCAAAAAATAATAAAAAATATCATTTGAAAAACTATACAGAATTACTAAGTATTCAAAAGTAATCCAAGTAGGGTAGACAGTCTGTTTCCAGTAGAAAATCCTTTATTAAGTACACAGACAAGCGATCCAGGTAAAACAAAAATAACAGAATAATAACTTCCTCATAAGCTTTCTAACTATATATATATATATATATATATATATATATATATATATTAAAATTAATAGATTAGTACTAGGCTATATATATATAGCCATTTATAAGCCTAGCCAATTATCCCTATGAGACTCAAACCCTGCACCTTGTGTTTGTAAGGCAAACACCTATAAATATATAGGCCACCAATATATATATATATATATATATATATATATATATATATATATATATATATATATATATATATATATATATTTTTTTATCAGGCAAGGGAGTGGTTTATTGTGCTGTAAAACACAATGTATTGGTATACATGTTAAATTCATATCCCTTCCCCCATCAGTGTGACATTTGAGCTGGTCCTGCCCTATTTAGTAGCTGTCATAATAATATAAATCTTATGTACTTTAAATAAAATGAATAATGATGTGGTACCTCTTATTTAACCAGATAATTAAGTCTGCAATTTTATCAAAGACAATATACTACATGGCTGGAAATATATAAACCTAAAAATATATATTAATATATACATACACATTTTGCATGCAAAAAAAAAAATCCGTTGTGCAAATCATCTTCTATTTCCATAACCTATCGTTAACAAAGATCACTTTCATCCTTCTAGACTTCTTCAGGTCTGTGTACAGGAACCCTAAAAGCTATCTACAAAAAATATTACTGTATAATTAGCTAGTATTGTTATTATACATCATTTTGCATAAAGTAAAAGAAAGAATAAGGAAAAGAAAAAAATGTATGATGATAGAAAATATACACTTCAATTAAAAATTATTTAACATGGTATTTATGGTATTTTGTCACATTGTTTACATGATTAATTTAATTTAATTTTATTCTTCAAGTTGGTTTTAAATACCATGTTAAATCATTTTTAATTGAAATACATGTTTTGTTTCTACCATCATACATTTTTTTCTTATTCTTTTTTCCACTTTATTCAAAATGATGTGTAATAACAATACTAGCTAATTATACAACAATATTTTTTAACAATAGGTTATGGAAATAGAAGATGATCTACACAATGGATTTTTTTTGCATGCAAAATGTATATGTATATATTAATATATATATTTAGATTACCAAAAGGTCTAAGGTTTATATATTTCCAGCTATGTAGTATATTATCTTGGACAAAATTACAGACTTAATTATCTGGTTAAATAAGAAGTACCACGTCATTATTAATTTTATTTAAAGTACATAAGGGTTATATTATTATGGCAGCTACCAAGTAGGAGAGTACCAGCTTGAATGTCACACTGGTGGGGGAAGGGATGTGAATTTAACATGTATACCAATACAATGTGTTTTACAGCACAATAAACCACTCCCTTGCCTGTATATATATGTATGTATATATATATATATATATATATATATATATATATATAGTTACAAAGCTTGTGAGAAAACCATTATTCTGTTATTTTTGTTTTACTTGGATTGCTTGTCTGTATACTTAATAACGCATCTCAGACTGGAAACAGACTGTCTACCCTGCTTGGATTACTTTTGAATACTTAGTAATTCTGTATAATATTTCACATTATATTTTTTATTATTTTTTGACTTAGGATGAGTTTAAGTTCACTACTTCTACTAGCATTATCTGATACAGTGAGTAAACACACACACACACACACACATATATATATATATATATATATATATATATATATATATATATATGGATTGAAAATCTTCCACACAGAGAAGTTTCTTACACTGTTTTTTTTTTGGACCCACTATATTTGTTTAGTGGGCTGTTTGAGACTTTGGGGATACCATGGAGAGTACATGTTCTTTGAATTATGTCCAAACATACACATAAATACATATGCCAGAACTTTATGCCAGTACTTGTAATTATGCCCAGTAGTACAACAAACCCTTTGAAGTAACTGCACTTTGCCAAATAAATATCCGTAGCACAAGAACACTTTCAAATCACTGTACTTTGGGGAAACCACTCCTTATTAGTGTAAGAAATACTTCGAAATAACTGTACTTTGCGAATAAACTGTACACAGCAGAAAAAGCTCAGAGTAAGAAACACTTTGAGATGAATGCACTTTGCAAATAAACTGTACACAGCACAAAACCTTTCAAAATGGCTGCACTTTGCGAAATAACTGTACTGTGTAAGAAACACTCTAAAATGGCGGCTTTATGAGAATAAATGCAGACAGCACCAGAAACTTTTCAAAATAGTCATACTTTGACTGCACTTTGCAATATAACTGTACTTTGCACATAGCAAACTCTTTGAAATAATTGCACCGTAATAAAGCACACATTCTGCAAACAATTTGCACACTCTGAGATACTTCAACTCTAGTTATGCTTTGAATGGCTTTGGTCAATGCAAAATAGTAGTTTGTGCCCAAACATGGTATTTTACTAAAAAACATGCAGCCACCTTGCTTTTTTAGCTCAATTTGCCCTTTTATTGTACTCATTTTGCCCCTTTAATCTCTAATCATGCTCATTATACTTTCCTTGTAACCATTTTACTTTAAACATGCTCATTATGCAAACCAAAGATAATTCTGAGCCCCATATAAATATTTCTGCTAGTTTTATTAAATATCACAGTTTCAAATATTCTGTTTAATTAATAATGCATAATGCATTTTGCGCCTTCTGATTGATTAATAATACGTTTTGTGCTACCAGTTTGATTAATAATGTGTTTTGTGCCTTAAAGATGTGCCGTTTCATTTTCTTTGCCAAATAAATGTGCAGTTTTTCATTACCTTAAGTTCATTTCTGGCCCTTTTTTGTTTGTCTGAGCTCTGTTTAACTCAGCCTGCTCAATCTGCCTTCACCTTCAACTCTGCAATTCATGGCTTGAAGAAGTTGCTTTCTTAATCCCAGTTCTGACACCATGTCGCTCGTCTGGTCAGGATAAAACAAATGAACATTCATGGATTCAGTTCAAGCAGCTTTATTACACACAAACACATCAGGAATTAGGCTTTGTAACTTAAATGTAAATAAACTTATAAACAGACCGACTACCATACTCATCATGTTAACACTCTGGCTGTTCTCTCAAAATGGCACTGCTGCCTGCACATGCTCACTATTTATATGCACGTGCTGCATCTGGAAATGCTTCTTAAAGGTACATACACATGCTCTGATCTACAGAGAGTACCTCCAGTAGGTCTAGATAAGAGTTGTGTGATTCTCGAGACATAAATGGTAACCTATAGTTTGCTAAGATATGATAAAAGACTCTATCTAAGGTGACTTGCATGTGGATGAACTCCAGGGTGTTACACTGTTTAACCACCCTTGAGATATACTTGTTGCTAACGTAAAGCAAGATACCTCCACCTTTAGTCTGTGTCTGTGTGGCTGATGGTCTAAATGTGTGGCACTGCAGTCTTTCACCGCTGGAGTACTTTCTACAGCTTTAAACCATGTCTCAGTAATGGCACAGATGTCTATATTCTCCAGAGTTAAGAGAGCTTATTGGGTGTGGAGCTTCCAGCACTGAGCAGTAACAGCTTTAGGTTCCTCTGGGTTCTATTTGCTATGTCGTTAGGCTTAGCCAAAATTTCAAGGCTGAGGGGAAAGGTGCAGGCCATCTTTGGCAAAGCAACAAGGTTTGTTAACCATATCCTCCCAGGCTGACAGATACTGAATTCCCCCTGGACTGACACCAGAAACTAAAGCCAGTTGTTAAAGTCAATCATTTTTTGTTTATACTGTGGCATCACTCTTGGTGAAGGTAGAATACTGTTCAATGCAGGGTGCATACCAGTCTGAGACATATTCAGAGGTCCACAATGTCTCTCTTCATATAATCCAGAAATGTATGACTCAGGTCATTTACACCCACATGGACTATGACAGAATCATACTGGTACCTGTGGTGAATGAATTGAGTGCATGTGTAACTTGGCAGATCCTGGTTCTAGATAAGCAACTGACCATAATCTTCTCCTTGTCCAGTCTGGTAAGTAGAGCATCTATGTGTCATACAGTGGAGCCCCCTATGACAAGAGTCCAGGGTAAATTTTTTGCTTCCCTTATGGGATTTTTTTTTGGGATCCAATAGGTATAGGCTTATGTGCGGTGTTTGGTGTTGCTTTTGGTGTATGCTTTACAGATTGTTCAGGACAGGATTTGTTGTTTACAGGCTTAGGAGGTCTTTGACGGTCGGGGAGATTGCTTTCTAGTGCCTCAGTATAAAATGGTCTATGTGTGTGTGGATACCATATGTGGTGGATGTAGTGTGCGCATTCTTAACAACCTTGTTTGTTTGCAAGATTTTGCCTCCAAGGAAACTGTGTATGTACATCTCTCAGAAATTGTGTTAGTTTCTTTAAGCATTAAACAATTGTCAATGAACATAAGACAACTGCTACATTGTCTCAGGATGCCTGTATCTACCAAGCTGGCTATGGAGACATTTGGAAATTGCATTTGCATGTTGTCTGGGCCTTGATTAGGATGGCTATTAGTGTTTAAGGAATACAGTTGAACAGTGCTAGGATATGATATTAGATAGTGCCAGTGTATGGTATTAGTGCTATCTGATGCTCAGCCTAGCTGCTCTGAGCTTAACTTTGTGCAATGCATCACTAACTGCAGTTTACAGGACTAGTACTCATTTTATAGGTTAACTTCGTGTTTACCAACTTAGATGGACCAGGTGACCATCTACTGCCACTAGATGGAATATCCCCATCTTCTTAATATAAAATCACAAAAAAGATTGCTTGAGAGTACATGCTACCACACAACTTTAATAAACTAGCTAGACAATGCAGTTACAAGTCAATCAGACCAATAGCAAGACAGTTTGAGCAAATGCAGTAATTTCAGCCTTAAATATAGATTGTTGTTGTTGTGTCTTTCGGCTTTTGCCGGTTAGGGGTCGCCACAGCGGAACTCCGGTCCGCTAATGATTGGCAGTAGATTTTTACGTGCCGAGTTGCCGGCCCTGATGCACAAACTTCAACGAAGGTACACCCATTCACGCATGTCTCCACACAGAAGACGCTCTAGTTGAGAATCGAACAGGACAATGTCTTACTGTGAGGCGGTAGCGTTAAATGCACAAAAAAACCCCAACAATAAATCAGTAGTTGATCACTAAAACAGTTTCTGGGAGTGCAGTTTTTAAATACAAGTAGCTTGTGCCTAGATACCTGGATGGCACGTGATGCAGTTTGCGTCTTTAAATTAGGTGACAGTAATGGTACAGATGTCAACATCCTCAAAGTACTAGTAAAGCTTCTAAAGTCACCTTTTTAACTGTTCAAACTTCTGCTGTTCAGCAAAACCATCATCATCTCTGATCTAATGTCTTCTATATGTTTATATGAAATGTGAAAATCGATGAAAAAGAAGCAATGATTCCCATTTCATCAAAACTGTACTCAACAAACTACAGGGTTCCTATAAGAGGGTATGGGAGGTAGGTAGAAAAATAGGTAAGGGAGAGTTACGGATGCAATGAAGGAAGAATGTTAATGCACTTCAATGGAAAGACTAGATAGGCTTTTTATCTCCTGTAATCAGGAAAATGCAATGTTGAATAATAAAATAAAGTTGTTGCTTAGCTACGATGTTTGGGTGTTAATTCTGATGAGTGTTTTGTAATCAGTATGATGAAAATGATGATTTACGTCCCTTTGAAGATGCCACTTTCACATTAAATATTTGTCTAAACGTTTTGAATGGGGTATAGATGAGTTGTCTAAGAAAATGTTATTTTACACATTTCCTGGGGCTGAGCTAGATAGAGTTGATATGATGCTGGTTAATCCCCCATTATATGAATATAATGTAGCACTATTTTGTAAAAGACATTTGATGTGTGAAAAACTTGACATTTTCTCCAATATCAAACAAAGTAGCAAAGGTCTGGCTTTAAATTTCCCAATAGGCATAAATATCCATGCAAAATCCAGTAATATTGAGCAGCTCTATTTTATTCAGTACAGCACAAGCACTTTCACAATAGCTTCATCAGGTGCATAGAAATAAATAGATGAATAAAATGCACACCTTATATAGTCATTGCAATCACATGACTTCAATTAATATTTAAAATACTAGTACATACTAAAAACTAAAAACACTTGCCAAAAAACTAAATGCTTATAAACATGTAAAACACTATTACATACAAAAATAAATGTATACAACTAAATCATTTAAGTAAACCTCTCTTTTGTAAGATAGGTTTTAAAGGTATGTATTCATTAAGGCCATGTCCATAATTAGCTCTTAGCCTTACTATCCATTGTCTCTATTTCTTCAGTTCTTGCTCTAATATTACCTCCTCTAATACTAATAAAATTCCTTCCTAATACAGTAAATTTAAATGTATGATGTATATCTGTGTTTCTCACATGTTTATCCAGAGCATTAGTAATATTAAGCTTCTTTATGTGGTATAAATGCTCTCTAATTCTTTCTCTGAGACTACGATCTGTTTTACCCACATAGAATTTGTTGCATACACAAACAGGAAGCAAAATAAATAACATGTGTAGTATCACAAGAAGCTGAAGTCCTTATAGTAAAAATTTCTCCTGTATCAGGATGTTGAAACATAGTATCCCTTGAAATATAGATGCAATATTTACATTGACCACATGGTTTAGTACCTCCTACTATTCGCAGAGAATTATTTTGTTTATTCATGCACAGCCTATTCTCCAATGATTTTTTATTTTTAAAACAGAACTGAGGTTTAGTACCTACAACTTCTCTAATTTCTGTGTCAGTCATTAGAATGTCCCAATGTTCATTAATAATACTTGTATAACTAGAGACGTCTCTAGTATAACTAAACGACATTCTAAGTTTATTATAATTGTTATGTTTATTTCTATGTAATGGAGCTGAAAAATATGGCTTTGCTGTAGTATCTCTCAAATTCCTAACTATAGCCGAATTCCTATCAATCAAACTTCTCTCATATCCTCTTTCTATTAAATCAATTTCCGTTGCCTGCATTTGTCTCCCATAATCATTTCTATTCACATTCAGCCTAGAAGCCCTAAAAAATTGATTTCTAGCTACATTGCTAAAAACAAACTGCGGATGCATACTCTCCCTTCTGAGTAATTGATTAACATGGCATTCCTTTCTATATAACTTTGTAGAAATTTTACTTTGTTCATCTTTATAAATATATACATCTAAAAAATTTATACCACTCTCTGAAACATTCAATGTAAATTTTAAAAAGTCACTTGAACTATTAACATATGTTTTAAAGTCATCCAATTGTTTCATTGACCCTTTCCATAAAATAAAGAGGTCATCTACAAACCTCCTATAAAATAAAATAAACTGACTAAAAGGACCTGTTAACAAATATTCTGTTTCCCATACTGACATGACTGCATTCGCATAGCTATTGGAGCAAGAGCTACCCATAGCTACCCCATGCTTTTGCCTATAAATCTTATCTCCAAAAGTAGAAATATTATTATTAAGAACTAAATTCAGTAATGTCATAATCAAGCTAATGTTTGCTTCTGTAAAGTCATTATTATTACTAAGTAGTTTGGTTATATATTCCAAACCAACTTCATTAGGTATCACCGTAAATAAAGAAACTACATCTAGCGTAACAAATAAAAATTATCCATTATAACTATTAGCATCCATATCACAAAATAAATCACATAAAAAATGTTCAGTATCCCTCAAGATTACTGGAGAACTATTAATTAATTTCCTAAGATGTCTCTTCTCTAAAAAGATAAAAAGGGCTTCAGTACTCCAATTATGTCCTGCTACTATAGGTCTTCAAGGAGGTTTAGTAGGATGTTTATGTATTTTTGGATGCCCCTGTATAACTGGTATAGATGGAAATGTTACATTAAAATACTTGGCTAAGTCACTAGAAATAAGACACGCCCTTTCTAGATACTTAATGGTGTTTGCTATATTATTTATCATAATATCTACTTGTGATTGAGTGATAACCTCATAAAACATTGTATCACTTAACATTTCATACATTGCATTATTATATACAGCTTTGTCCATTACCACAATTTGTCCCCCTTTATCTGCTGGTTTAATGACCAACTGATCATTATGTTCAAGGGCTTTTAAAGCATTAAATTCTTTCCTACTCAAATTATGCCATTCATTATATTTATCAGCTTTCCTTCTCTGTTCATATACTTTATAAATGTCTGCTATACACATTTGTTCAAATGCATTAATCAATGGATTTTGTTTTTGTATAAACGTACTAGGCCTTTTAAAACAAGTTTCAGAAGTAAATTGACTATCTTTAAACATAATTTTCAAAGTTAAATTTCGAGTGAACATCTTTACATCAAAAATAGCATCAGTAATACACATATTAGTAGCAGGTATAAATGCTAGTCCTTTCTCCAAAACCTTGTGTTCATATTCAGAGAGACAATAGCTAGATAAATTAAAAACTAATGTCTTACTTGCTGTATCTGTTGAAATGCTCTTTTGATAGTATACTGATTGTCCATCTCTTCATTCATTTTCTGTTTGTTAATTACAAAGAGATCGTAAGGATTTCATAGTCGGTAATATCTTCACGTGGCCACGTGAATTTCAAAATGCCCAGATGCCCAGATACACATCATCCACCACGAGAGGTTTCCGTTATTAACGGCTCGCAAGAACAGACGGAAGTTACAAAGACTGCTGTTACTGTCTCTACAGAGGCTAATGCCTTAAATTTAACATCACCAGTCAATGTAACTACGGGAATAACACAAGTCCCTGAAAACCAGAATACTTTACCTAATTTAAGAGATGGTGCTTTAGGAGCTAAAAGGAAAACTATATTAGTAACAGCTGACGTTCATCAAACAGCTGAAGGTATCGCACAAAGTTCTGATGCAGATAAACCTTTTTTAAGGGATTTAAACGACATAGGTCTGCAGTTCCACTTCCCTTGCCTGGAAGGGAAGATGGTTGAAAGGGAGACAAGAGAAAGACGAATAAAGAAATAAGGGCTGATATATGACACAACAGCAAAAAAATTTATTTTTATTTAGAGAAAGGGTCAATGAAACTTACCTATGAGAGGGAAAGATCGTTGAGCAAGAGGAGAGGAGACAAAAAAAAAAAATAAGGGGCAGAAGTATGACACGCAACAAACGGAAAATGACCTCTTTATTTTATGGAAAGGGTCAATGAAACAAATGGATGACTTTAAAGACTTTAAAACATATGTTAATAGTTCAAGTGACTTTTTAAAATTTACATTGAATTTTATATATATATTTATAAAGATAAACAAAGTAAAATTTCTTTTTACCAATGTAGTTAGAAATCAAATTTTTAGGGCTTCTAGGCTGAATGTGAATAGAAATGATTATGAGAGACAAATGCAGGCAACGGAAATTGATTTAATAGAAAGAGGAAATGAGAAGTTAGGAATTTGAGAGATACTACAGCAAAGCCATATTTTCAGCTCCATTACATAGAAATAAACATAACAATTATACTAGAGACATACATTCTAATGACTGACACAGAAATTAGAGAAGTTGTAGGTACTAAACCTCAGTTCTGTTTTAAAAAAAAATCATTGGAGAATAGGCTATAATATGAACAAAATAATTCTCTGAATAGTAGGAGGTACTGGGATACTATGTTTCAACAATTTTACTATAAGGACTTCAGCTTCTTGTGATACTACACATGTTATGAGTCTCAGAGAAAGAATGAGAGAGCATTTATACCACATAAAGAAGCTTAATATTATGAATGCTCTGGCTAAACATGTGAGAAACACAGATATACATCATACATTTAAATTTACTGTATTAGGAAGGAATTTTATTAGTATTAGAGGAGGTAATATTAGAGCAAGAACTGAAGAAATAGAAACACAATGGATAGTAAGGCTAAGATATATGGCCCATGATATATGGCTTCATGTTTAAGCTTCAACATGTTTCACTTCTGTGTTATTAGGATCTCATGTTGAGACTGAAATGCAATTACAATTTAGAACAGGTTAGCAGAACTCTGCCTTTAGGAGCTCCAACTAAATTGCCTTCTTTCTTGGCAACATGTTGATTGCTGCACCACTGTGTATAGCAACTGTTTTGGCTAAAGCCTGTTGTATTCCCCTTGCATAGTATCTTTGATTGTCAGCCAGAAATGGACATAATCCCCCTCCTCCAAGTCACTGATTAAAGTAACACCTTTCACCCCTGATCTGATGACATATCTGATCTTAAGCCTATGATTCAGAGCTGAAGGCACCCAACAGTCCTCCTTGTCTAAGGCACTAAAAGTGAGGACCTCTGGGCTTAGTGGGTAGTGGGTCTGATAAGTGAACAGACCCCATTGGAGAGAGTCTATGCATCAACCTGGGCGATTACATAGTGATCTTTTCCTGGATTTAGAAATGCACTGCACAGCTACCAATGTAAATGCTTTTTTTTCTTAGATTATTTTTTCCTCCATGGCTGTTAACCATCAGCCCACCTCCTATCATTCTTCAAACCTAGTCACTCCCCTACCATTGAGGAGACCCCAGTACAGAGTCAAGATCTGAATGTAGGAGACTGTCATTCAGGATGTGATTGAGATGTTCATGCTCTTGCTCACATCTAATGATGTAAGCAATGAGGGTCTTTGTAATTTTGGCCCTAATCTTCCCAATTTACAGCAGATGTGGGTACATCCATCACCACAATTGCCTTCTATCTCCTCTCCCTGTTTGAGAGTGCTCCAGTCCACATATTTTTGAGAGTTACCGCAACTGACTTGGTAAGCCAAGCCCAAATCTCTGACTGTAGTTGTGTTTTCGTCACCTGCAACCTTCTGCTTGCATGTGGCAAAAAGACACCGGACCATCTTTCCCTGTCCTCCGGAAATGCAAGTCAGTATTAGTCACATATTTTTATCCTGCCCAGTGCATTTGCTCCAGCACCTAAACAGTAAACTCTTTATTTCACTATGCCCCAAAGCTAGCCACAAGTTTAAATGCTGACTCAAAAGTGTAAAAAGTTGTACACAGGACTTTGAAATTTCCATATTTCTACCTCCATCTGGTATCTGTTGGGCCTGGAAGAGGCTCTATCCACCTAAGGATTCAGTACAGCATTTCAGTCCCCCTATGAGGGGGGTATAACTTGGACTTCAGCCAATACTCCTAAACCACTGTCAAAAATGAAGTGTTCGGGATATTTGGCTTACATCACCCCCAGGATGATAAGGATCCTAGATGATGTAACCCTGACCCGCAATTACTTGGCTGTTGCTGTTGGAATTTTGTTCAGGGAATAGCTACTCACAGATACCTGATACTAAGATAGCTATTTCATATCTGATGAGTATGGGGAGCTTTGCACATAGGGAGATACTTTGATTTTATGTCCTCTCACCCTGCCCCCCCCCCCCCATAGATGAATGTCTTAAAAGAAGCATACTGATGCTTTAAAGTTGTTACACAGCTCCTTCACTCTACTCTTTTACTTCTTCTCTTTCAAGTCATTAACATTAAGAATGATACATTCTGGATTTAATAAAGCTGCATGTATGTAAGGCACAACAAATAAAAGTTCTAGCTAATACACTCTAACAGAGCACCCTTGTCCTCTCTACTAGAAGCAGAAAATAAATCAAAACTAAATAGTCTGGCTCTGTGGCATGTTGGGAAGGCCCCCTTACAGTGACCAAGGTGGCCAAGATTCAGTTATCACTTCTGGCACAGGCAGAGGTGGATACAATTGAAGGGTGGTGGCCTGCTTGCTTTTCCCAAGGGGTGGGAGGGAGCAAGTGCTTGGGGAGCACATGGAAAGTATAATTTCTCAGGTGGAGACAGGGGAAACCACTTCTACGGTTGAGGGTGAGTTAGAGCTGTTTGCTGGTAATGTCCCTTGAAGACGAGAGGTGTAACCAATACAGGCAGCCCAATGCATGTCCCTCCACAAGCTAAGCATCCACAAGGGAAACAGAGGGTTAAACAGAAAAACTCTCAGACTACCCCTAATGGCTGTCTAAATGATGGCTCCTCCTGGTCAACCACTGTCACGGTCATGGCAAACAAATGGGTTAACTGGCCAGGAGGGGGGATGATGGTCAGTAGGTGGTGTGTCAAACAATGTGAAAAATCAAAACTAGATATTTCAAATATTCAAATACAGAATGAGTTGTTAAGTCCTGAGTATTCAGTGCAATATGTATCTTATATTTAAAATCTCTAATACACCAGTGGTATAAGTCAGTGTAGTATGAAGGGACACAGAACTGCATAGGTTTGCACTAATGATCACAAGGATGAAGACCTCATTTAACCTTCAGGACAGAAAGCCCAGTATCCACACATCAGCTGAGCCAGTAATCCACCTGGGTTCCCTATGATACAACAGTATACTACCAAAAATACCAGACGTTACTATGCTGAAAAAAAAGAAAAGACACAAAAATCTCAGAGCACAGGTCACTGTTATATTAGTACAGTGTTAGAATACACATATTCACTCTCCTTGAGGTCTCAGTCTGTCTGCATAGTAATGTTCAAGGAATAAGACACATGAGCAGATCAGTGAGGTTTACAGTGCTATACAAATCCCTTTATGCTGCACACAGGAATTAAAGCTTTAATATGGGGAGCATTTTTAGATCAGACTACATACAGTGGAATATGATGGACCTAACCTAGCCAACCCCCTCCCTAAAAAGCCTATTCACTCTAGTAGAACTCAACAATCTACTAGAAGTTTCACAGCAATAACAGACCACTCCTCTCAACCTCTTAGTACACGAATTCCGGGCAAAGCAAAACATAATGAGGAGGCCGGAGGTGGGAGGAGACAAAGGCCCCAAATTTGTTTATTTTATTTATTTATTTAACATTTGTTTACTGGGATGGTCTGACTGGACAACAATGTCAATTTTCAGCAGAGGCCCGAGGAGTAACGCTCCAGCAAAGTACATTTTTACTAATACATGTCTAGTACAACAAAGAAAAAGTTTACTATACAGCTTATATGTACCTACTTACAGTCTAGCAGAGATCAGTAAAGCAATTTATATACATAGGAGATTAATCAACAAAAATGTATAAATGAGAAATGAGCATGTCTTAGATTTTCTTAAGCCTCTACAGTACATTTAGTATGTCATCTAACAGAACACAGTTTACAAATCCAAGGAAGAAAAGGCGATATAGGTAAGGGAGAATGAGGTTACAGGAGTTATAGAGTGGATAGAAGTGTAGTTAGAGGTTATATCTGAGTGAGGAAGACAAGGGGATATAGGTAAGGGAGAAGGAGGTTACAGGAGTTATAGAGTGGATAGAAGTGTAGTTAGAGGTTATATCTGAGTGAGGAAGACAAGGGGATATAGGTAAGGGAGAAGGAGGTTACAGGAGTTATAGAGTGCATAGAAGTGTAGTTAGAGGTTATATCTGAGTGAGGAAGACAAGGGGATACAGGTAAGGGAGAAGGAGGTTACAGGAGTTATAGAGTGGATAGAAGTATAGTTAGAGGTTATATCTGAGTGAGGAAGACAAGGGGATATAGGTAAGGGAGGAGGAGGTTACAGGAGTTATAGAGTGGACAGAAGTGTAGTTAGAGGTTATATATGAGTGAGGGAGACAAGGGGATATAGGTAAGGGAGAAGGAGGTTACAGGAGTTATAGAGTGGATAGAAGTATAGTTAGAGGTTATATCTGAGTGAGGAAGACAAGGTGATATAGGTAAGGGAAAAGGAGGTTACAGGAGTTATAGAGTGGATAGAAGTGTAGTTAGAGGTTATATCTGAGTGAGGAAGACAAGGGGATATAGGTAAGGGAGAAGGAGGTTACAGGAGTTATAGAGTGGATAGAAGTGTAGTTAGAGGTTATATCTGAGTGAGGAAGACAAGGGGTATAGGTAAGGAAGAAGGAGGTTACAGGAGTTATAGAGTGGACAGAAGTGCAGTTAGAGGTTATATCTGAGTGAGGAAGACAAGGGGATATAGGTAAGGGAGAAGGAGGTTACAGGAGTTATAGAGTGGATAGAAGTGTAGTTAGAGGTTATATCTGAGTAAGGAAGACAAGGGGTATAGGTAACGGAGAAGGAGGTTACAGAGTTATAGAGTGAATAGAAGTGTAGTTAGAGGTTATATCTGAGTGAGGAAGACAAGGGGATATAGGGAAAGGAGGAGGAGGTTAAAGGAGTTATAGAGTGGATAGAAGTGTAGTTAGAGGTAATATTTGAGTGAGGAAGACAAGGGGATATAGGGAAAGGAGGAGGAGGTTAAAGGAGTTATAGAGTGGATAGAAGTGTAGTTAGAGGTTATATCTGAGTGAGGAAGACAAGGGGATATAGGTAAGGAAGAAGGAGGTTACAGGAGTTATAGAGTGGATATAAGTGTAGTTAGAGGTTATATCTGAGTAAGGAAGACAAGGGGATATAGGTAAGGGAGGAGGAGGTTACAGGAGTTATAGAGTGGATACAAGTGTAGTTAGAGGTTATATCTGAGTAAGGAAGACAAGGGGATATAGGTAAGGGAGGAGGAGGTTACAGGAGTTATAGAGTGGATAGAAGTGTAGTTAGAGGTATATCTGAGTGAGGGAAAGTTATCCAGGGTAGTACATGAGCAGAGCCAAGTAGATGTTAGGTGATGTTTTAGTAGTTTCTTAAACTTGGTGGTATTCGAGGTGGATCTAATATCGATGGGTAGGGAGTTCCAGATTTTGGCGATACTGCTTGAGTATAGCGAGTCACCAGCATCATTGCTACTTTTAGTGATGTTTACTAGGTTTTTGTTACTGGAGCACAGGGTCCGGTTATTGGAATAGTGAGGAAGTAGGCCTTTGAGAGCGGGTGTTTTTTCAGGTTGGTTGAGTATTTGGTGGGCCATGGAGAGCTGGCTAAAAATTAGTAGGTCTGAGAATTTCTAGCCATGGGAGTTATTTGACAGTGTGACAGTGATGGGACCTGTATTTTGCATCTGTAGAGAACTTTGCTATTTTATTGTAGCAGCTATCTAGTCTGTTTATGTAAGTTTTCTTGAGGTTGGTAAAGATGGGTGACGCATGCAGGAGTGTGGACAGAAGGTGGGTTCTGGCAATGGAGATTTTGGATTTGCCTGTGAGGAAAACTTTGCTCCTGTACAGGCTACCCATTTTTTGTGGAGTTTTTTGATTGTTTGATTTATGTGGATATCCAAGTTCATGTTTTGGTCTATTACTACTCACAGGGTGTGGGAGACTGGGGTAATGATAGCATTGTTTGTTGAGGTGATTCTGAATGGAGAAGAGAGGTCTGGGGATCTTGTATGGTGAAATAGGATGTTTTGTTTTCTTGGGACTGAGTATTAACTGGGCATTGGTTAGCCAGGTTTATCTTTTACAGAAGGCTTGTTTTGTTATTTCCTGAAGATGGTAAGTGTTGGGGCTACACAAATTAAGGTAGAGTCATCAGCATATTGTATGAAACATGGCTTCATTAGTGGCAGTATGTAGGCTATTATTGAATAATGTGAAGAGAAGAGGGCTAGGATTGGATCCTTGTGGGACCCCTAATATGACTGACAGCAGTGGGGAGAGGGAGTTATCCCATCTGACTGCTTGCTGCCTTCCAGTGAGATAGCTCTGGAACCAGGTGAGTGTGGAGTGGCTGGTTTTAAATTCTGATAGTGTGTTTAACAGTCTGGAGTGTGGCACTGTGTCAAATGCTTTTGAGAGATCCAGAAAGATAGATGAGACCAGGTTACCTTAATTTCTGAGAAGATTGGCAGAGTTAGTGAAGCTTAGAAGGGCAGTGGTTGTACTATAGTGTGGGCGGAATCCATGTTGAGTTTTGGATAGTAGATTGTTAGTAAGGAGATAGTGGAGGAACTGGCTATGGGTGCATTTTACCAGAATTTTTGATAGAGGAGAGAGGATAGCAATTGGACAGTAGTTGGAAAGCTCTATAGAGCTGCCGCCTTTATATAGTGGAATGATGTGGGCTATTTTACATAGAGTTGGGACCTGTTCAGTGATGGAGCAGTTTATAAGGATGGAGACAGGGCATGGAATGGCTTCTGCAGCAATTTTGAGATAGTCTGTGGGTAGGCTGTCTGCAGCTGGGGTTGTTGGTTTGAGATTTTTTGATGTATTTTTTATGGTGGCAGTAGGAATAGGTTGTAGGAAGAAGTTACTGTTTTGGACTGGAGAGAGAGGAGTGGGGTAAGTGGCTAGTGTTTGTTAGTCTGAGTACAGAATTGGTGAAAAATTTGTTAAACTGTGTGGGTATGTCATTTTTGGTGTTGTCAGAGTTTGGGGAGGGGTAGTGATTTGACCAGGCTGAAGGATTTTCTTGATTGCTGACCAGATGTTTTGTGGGTTTCCTTGGTGTTCTAGTTGTATTTTAGTCGAATATTCTTTTTTGTCTTGTCTTATATGTTTTTTGGCAGAGTTCTAGGTATTTCTGATGATTAGTTAGTGTTTGTTATGGTGCCAACTGTCCCAGGCTTTGTCTCTTGCTTTTAGCAGAGCTCTTGTTTCTTGGTTAGCCATGGGGTGTAGTTGGGTTTTATCCTAATTGTTCTAGGTGGAGCAAGCTTATTTAGGATGCTAAGGAAGGTGGAGTCAAATAACTCCACTGTCTCGTCTAATGGGAAGGATTTGAGAGGTGTTCATCTGCAGCTTTTGAGTGCGTATATGAACTCTTGGGGACTGAATTTTTTTTTATTTCAGATTTGTTGATATGATGGTGTTTTGTAAGAGTTTATTTGCTGCCAGAGTAGAAAGGTGGGGTGGTGGTCATTAAGGCTGTCAGGGAGACACTTTGTGAGGGACAGTCCCTCTTTGGGCAGTTGTGTCCTGCAAAAAAATTGTAAAAATGGCAAATGTCTTGGGATATTAGGGCAAAATTATTTCCTTTATTTTATGTAATACATTCGATTCTTGGCTGGAGCGCCTTCTGTGTGGAGTCTGCATATCCTTCCCGCAGTCGCGTGGCGTTCGAAAGACATGCGTAGAATGGGCGTGCCTTCGTTGAAGGTTGGGCGTTGAAGCTGGCACCTCGGCACCCGTAAAAATCTACTGCCAATCGTTAGCAGACTGGAGTTCCGCTGTGGCGACCCCTAACCGGGAAAAGCCAAAAGAAAAACAACAACTTGCATAAAACAGTTATTCTGTATCTGAAAAACCTAAATGTTATAAGATACAGAATAAGCAACTAAAATGCTACAAGAATAAGCTTTTATTTAAGCAAAAAAGTGAAGTTCTGTCCCTTGTACTGGGTGTGGGTATATTTTGGCCTGAAAAATCTGATGTTTGTACCACAATTGCCCCACTTTGGGCATTTGAAAAGGTGGCAACCCTACCTGTGAGTTGAGAGAGGTTGGGTTGATTGTGAGTATCCAACAGAGGATTGATTTTTTTTTTTTTATGTTTTGTCTGTCCTGGTATTGTGTTGGATTAGTTGGGAGAAGCCGTACAGAGAAATGTGGTTTGTGGGTGTGTATGAGTTACAGGAATACCAATCGATATTAAAGTCTCCAAGTATAATTATTTCTTGGGGAGGAACTTATTTGCCCATTGTAGGATGTACTCTAGGCCTGAATAAACAGTAAAACTAAAACTTTGCATGCTATAATCTTTATTTATTTGTACAAAATCACTTGTAACTTGATCTTGAGGGGAACAATGGGTAAAGAAATTAAGTGTAAAACAAAGATGCTTCCAAAAATGACAGATACACTTTATGGCAGTCATCTCCTAAAAGAATTTCTCTTTAATTGTAGCACTCACACCTTACAGTGCTTCTGTTCAGACAACTGCAGTATTGTGCTTGGTGCATAGCTCTTAACTGTTTTTCTCAAGAATCAAAGGCATTCTATCACCAATTCTTGCACATAGACTAAATAAAATACTACCTCACATCATATCTCATGATCAATTAGGATTCATGAATAACAGACATGAGTGGGATAACACTCTGACCATAGAAGCCATAGCCAACATGACAATGAATGACAAATTCCCCAAATATGCACTCTCAGTAGATGCTCAAAAAGCCTTCGATAGGGTAAACTTACACATTCTTTTCAAGAATATGAAGTGTTTTGCCTTCTCTGACGAATATATCAATATGGTCAGAACCCTTTATAACAAGGCATCTACCACACTAAACATAAATAAAAAGAATTCAAACCTAATTCAAATAATCAATGGTACAAGGCAGGGGTGTCCGCTCTCACCTTACTTATTCAACCTTTATCTTGAAGTCCTTCTCCTTAAATGAAGTCAAAAAACATTTCAACACTCCGTCTACATCTCCAAAGTTCTAGTGAAATATACTGCATTTGCAGATGATTTAAATATTTACTTTGAATTTCCCTCGACTGACCTAGAAAAGATCTTAAGCCCCATTGACAAGTTTTCACTAATCTCAAATTATGCCATTAACCCAAATAAATCAATAATTTATCCATTAAATCCCCTTGGACACACATAATTCTTCATACCAGAAACAAAGATCAAAGTTAATTATTCACTCAAATATTTGGTATAACTTTCACCCACCCCCAACAGGAACTAATTAAAAATAATCTCTATAAAACGTGGTGTAAAGTCATGGAAGATCTTTCAAGGTGGAAAAACTTAAATCTCCCCCCTCCTTTCTAAGACAGCTATTATAAAAATGAATATCCTCCACCAAAATTCTTTTCCATTTCTATGCCATCAATCAGAATATTCCAAACATTTTTTTCTCGAAAATGGAAACTACACTAGGGAAATTTATATGGAACCCCAAGAACACTAGGATCAACTATTCCAGACTAACCCTTCCCAAACAAAAAGGAGGCATAAGCCTCCCTGACTTCCTAACATATTATAATAAATGCTAGTCGTATTATACACATAACTAACTACGAACCTTCAAATAAAGTTTGGAATCCCCTATGGATAAAAATCTACCACAGACCTAATAGCATCCAAGCTCAACCCAAAAGCAACTATTTTCCTTAATTAACTCTTAAAGACTTTAAGATTCACCCTACATTAATACAAAATATTGTAGGTTTTCAAAAGCTTATAATATCTCTAGATTTCAAAAATTCCTTAATGATCGCCCAACCAATTCACTTAAATCCTAACTTCAAATTAAATAACAACATGTTAAACTTAGACAAATTTTCTCTCATCAAGAACTGTATAGTTTGGGACTTTATTAAAATCAAAGACCTCCCATTTGATTCTATTATAACATATTTGGCAGTCAACAAAAAATATTACATAAATGTCAAACAAATATTATACCTAGTAACTCTGTTTACAGATAAGCTCAAAGTGACACCATCATTTTCAACTTTATCAACAATTAACTCAGCTTTCGTTAAGGACTAAAAGACTATCAAACGCTTACAGTTTAATAACAAAAATAAAACACCATGACAAAATTCTATACTCCAAGTAATGGGAGAGCCAAAACAAGGAAATAACTCTCGACCAAAAGCTTGAGGCGACTGACATAACACTAAAACTAACCCCCTTCAAAAAATTTATTTATACTCAGTTTATGATAAAAAACAATGCTTATCATATGCTTTTATTTCTGAGTACAATTAATCCAAACATTTCACCTTTTTGCCCCACTTGTCCTAATTCAACAGCCGATACTTTATACATATTTTGTCCTGCAAAAATATTATCACACTGTGGTGTCCTTTGAGAGCACAACTCGAGAAAATGGGATACATGAAATCCACCCTTTCATGGGAAATGGCAATTTTGAACATCTTTCCTAGTTTCTACAATTCTGAGTCTAAACATATTACTGTAACACTATGTGCGTTACTCAAAACCTATATTACACTCAACTGGCTAGATAGAACAAAAACATCCTGGAAAGAGTTTAAAACCATGGCTACCAAATATGTTCTGGCGAGCAAACTAAGTACAATAAGTAAAAAGAAAATAAAGTACTTCCAGAAATATTGGAGTAACCTTGTAGAAGCTCTTAACTAGGCCCTCATCTATCTACAACTTTTTCTCCTTTTTTTTCTTTTCTTTTTTCTTCTTTCTCTTCCTCATTTAAGTAGTCTCCTTCTAAATACACTATACCATCTGTTTTAACTTTATCAGACGAGGATGTTAATCTCCAACCAATTCACTAAGGGACATAATAACCATGTATCACCACACCTTCTACCCCTACTGGTAGTAGAAATACCTAATATCTCTATGTTGATCATCTTTTATAAGTGACAACCGAGTGTATATAATGTATATAGTTAATTAAAATAGGCTTAGACATATGGATACATATTCTTTATGAGATAATTTAGTATGTGCAATTTCAAATACTTCCTTTTATGATCTAATGTTCAATTATAATTATTCATCTAGCAAATGTAAGACATATTTCTTGAAGTTTATTATTGACTATATTTGACAATTTGCAACTAATGTAAGTGAATGCCATGTTTTTTTTTTCCTTTCTTTCTTCTTTTATCTGTATCTGTATTGTATATTGGAAATTGTAATAAAAATCATATTACAAAAAAAGAATCAAAGGCAAAGCCAAAATAAGGGGGTGGAGGACAAAGGACCAAAATCATGGATAATTTTAAAATATTACTCTATTTA
Organism: Protopterus annectens; assembly: GCF_019279795.1. Taxonomy (NCBI): domain Eukaryota; kingdom Metazoa; phylum Chordata; order Ceratodontiformes; family Protopteridae; genus Protopterus; species Protopterus annectens. The sequence continues at coordinate 931,579,223 of NC_056731.1, read as the reverse complement.
TCTTAGAAACTTAATAGAAAAGCAGGTTTTGCAGCAACATGCATTTTCTGAAAAGTAAGAATTATGGAACTCTAAGATCTGGCATTGTTGACTGACTGTAATCCACAGTGGTTTACCAGAAAAATTAATGTTATGTACTCACCATAAAGGGTCTATATTACATCACCGAACGCTTAAAAAAGCGAATGATTACTCGACCCTAGAAAAAGTTTTGATACCGATTTTTAAGAATAAGGGTGATGTACAGAGCTGTAGTAACTACAGAGGGATTAAATTGATCAGTCACAGCATGAAGTTATGGGAATGAGTAGTGGAAGCTAAGTTAAGAAGGGATGTGATGATTAGTGATCAGTATGGTTTTATGCTGGGAAAGAGCACTACAGATACAATGTTTGCTCTGAGAGTATTGATGGAGAAGTACAGAGAAGGTCCAAAGGAGTTGCATTGAGTTTTTGCAGACTTAGAGAAAGCAAATAACAGGGTGCCTAGAGAGGAGTTGTGGTATTGTATGAGGAAGTCGGGAGTGTCAGAGACGTATGTAAGAGTGGTACAGGATATGTTCGAGGGTAGTGTGACAGTGGTGAAGTCTGCGGTGGGAGTAACAGATGCGTTTAAGGTGGAGGTGGGATTACATCAAGGATCAGCTCTGAGCCCTTTCTTATTTGCAATGGTGATGGACAGGTTGACAGATGAGATCAGACAGGAGTCCCCATGGACTATGATGTTTGCAGATGACATTGTGATCTGTAGTGAGAGTAGGGAACAGGTGGAGGAGACCCTGGAGAGATGGAGATATGCTCTAGAGAGAAGAGGAATGAAGGTCAGAAGGACTAAGACAGAATATATGTGTGTGAATGAGAGGGAGGATAGAGGAATGGTGAGGATGCAATGAGCAGAGGTGGCAGAAGGTGGATGAGTTTAAATACTTGGGATCAATAGTTCAGAGTAATGGTGAGTGTGGAAGAGAGGTGAAGAAGAGAGTATAGGCAGGATGGAGTGGGTGGAGAAGAGTGTCAGGAGTGATTTGTGACAGACGAGTACCAGTAAGAGTGAAAGGAAAGGTCTACAAGAGGGTAGTGAGACCATTTATGTTATATGGGTTGGAGACAGTGGCATTGACAAAAAGGTAGGAGTAAGAGCTGGATGTGGCAGAGTTAAAGATGTTAAGATTTGCACTGGGTGTGACGAGGGGGACAGGATTAGGAATAAGTATATTAGAGTGTCAGCCCAGGTTGGAAGGTTTGGAGACAAAGCCAGAGAGGCAAGATTACATTGGTTTGGACAGGTGCTGAGAAGGGATGCTGAGTATATTGGGAAAAAGATGCTAAGGATGAAGCTACTAGGTAACAGGAAAAGAGGAAGGCCTAAGATAAGGTACATGGATGTTTTGAGAGAGGACATGCAGATGGTTGGTGTGACAGAGCAAGATGCAGAGGACAGGAAGAAATGGAAACAGATGATGTGCTGTGGCGACCCCTTACAGGAACAGCTGAAAGAAGATGATGATGTAAGCGAAAGCTTACAATGTTGAACTATCAGAACAAAAAAAAATAAAGAAAAGAAAACACTTTAAAACATTACATTAAGTGGGGGGCTTTGCCCCCCACACCTCCCCTACTTAAATATACCAACTCCGAGACTGCGCTACAGTGCCAAAAAATGCAATGTAATGAAGTGGCCAAGCAAATTCTTTCCCTGGGAAAGAATTCGCTTAAAAGCTGGTTTGATATTTTGCCTTTTCAGTCTTTTATGTTCCACCAAGACACATTTGAAAGAATGTGTCTTCGGTCTTGTAACAGGAACCCACCATAGCTATGCATCTGTGTTACTCATTTTCATTCTTCCTCAATGACCGGGTATCAAATTCAATCCTGGATCTGACTGGGGCCACATTTACTAGACTCTTGGATCCAACTCTCAAGCTTCTCCCCCTAACTTTAATGCCCAGTCAGCCTGCAATACCTCAGGTCAGGTTTGCTGCATTATAAGCCATAGGAATAACTAACCCTAGTTTTAGACAAAGTAAGAGCAGTAGTAGCAGAACTGAGGCTCAGATCTGGAAAAGAAGTTCCACAATAACCATAAGGTCACTCCAGGAGATAATAAGAAGGTGGAATGAGGGTAGGGAGTTGAGGAAGAATGAAAATAGACAACACAGATGCATAGTTATGGTGAATACACAGGTTTAATATCTGATGTCCTTTTCATTCATTCTCAATGACTGGGACAGAGTGGACCTTGGGTGGCACTCATGGAAGGATATTCCGGAGTACTGCAGAACCAAAGGAAGCCCTGCTCCTGGAAGTCTAATCCAATTTGTAATGAGCAACAAAGGTATGAGAATTAGACCAGGTAGCTGCTGTGCAAATTTCATCAATAGAAGTTCTAGACCAAAAGGCAGAAGAAGTAGCCATGGACCTGGTGGAGTGTGCGTTAGGAAACATGAGTAGAAAGAGGCCTTGTTGACTATAAACAAAAGAAATGCAATCAGTAAGCCATTTAGCAAGGGTAATTTTAGAAAATGGTGAGCTCAATTTGTTTGGAGAGAAGGAGACAAACAATTTCTCTCACTTTCTGAAATCTTTTGTTCTACAGAGATAAAAACGTTAGTTGCCAATGTACATCCAAAAGATGGAGCAAGTATTCTCCTTTGTTAGCAAAGCCAAGAGAGACAACAGTAAAGTTAATGGCTTGATTAATAGTCATTTTGAAGGCTACTTTAGGTAAAAAAGATTGACTGGTCCATAAGGTAACCTTGTCTATGTGAAAAATAAGATAAAGAGATTTAGAAAAGTCAGCCTGGAGTTCAGAAACTCTTCTTGCAGATGTAGTGACTACCAGAAAAGCAGTTTTCCATGATAAAAAATTTAAATCAATTTAGCTGATGGTTCAAAGGTTTCTGCATTAACCTTGCATCATGACTGTCCTGTCAAATCCTTGGGGTGGGGGGTAGTGCCCTTCAGTGAGGGACTAAGCAAGAAGGTACCTTTGAGAAAAGCCTTGCCCAATTTTGAAGAAGCAAACGAGGAAGCATTTTCCCCTGAGTAAAAATTAGAAATGGCTGCCAGCTGTACTTTGACAGTAGAAAAACTAGCTCCTCTTGAAAAATATATGGTAAAACTCTAAAACAGCAAAGGTAGGAGCAGTGAAGGGGTCCATTTCTTTCTGTAGAGCCCAAATGGAGGTATTAGAGGTATCGGGATAAGCATAAAGGAGACCAGATGGTCAAAAGTGAACTAGAGCATCTCTCAATGATGCCCCCAGAGGGGGGATTAGGGCAAAGAACCTGCGGCACTTGTTGCTGTGGGGAGATGCAAAGAAGTTGAAACAAGGTTGGCCCCAGAAAAGGAAAATCCTCTTCACCACTGATTGATTGAGAGACCACTCATGAGGCATCAGAATAGACCTGCTGAGTTTGCTAGTATGTCGGATTTCCTTGGTATGTGCATTGCCATAAGAAAGTAGTTGGAAGAGATCACCCACTGCTACACTTTCATTGCCTCTCAACAAAGGGGATAAGATTGGGTCCCTTGTTGATGTACCAAACCACAGACATGTTGTCAGATTGCATCACAATCTTCCCAAGAGGAAGGATGTCTTGGAAGGCCTGCAACACTAGGAGGACCACTCTCAGCTCTATGACATTGATATGTGAATTGGTATCTTCTGGGAACCATTTGCTTTGAACCGTTCAACCCAAGAAATGTCCCACCCACCCCAGTTGTGAGGTGTCTGTGGTTACCATGGCTACTGGGGGCGGAAGTACAAGAGGGCAGCCTTGGGAAACTTCACCCAGTTGAATCCACCAACACAGACAGGCTTTGCATACTCAAGTAAGTTTGATTGGAAAGTACAAGGGATGTCAAAAAATTGGCTATTGAACAGCTAGGGTCCACTGAAAAATGCACATATCAAACCAGGCCATAGGAACTAAGGTTATGGGAGCTGCAGTTGACCCTAGGGTCTGAAGAATAAGTCTGGCTAGGGAAGAAGGGAGTGCAATAATTTGCTCCACCTGCCACCTGATGGTACTTACTCAATGTGGTGGAAGAGAGGCTATCTGACTGACTGTGCTCAGCTCAGCACCTATCAACTCTAGGCTCTGAACAGGTTGGAGATGAGACTTGCAGATGTTGTCTGAGATGCCTAGAGATTGACATAACTGAAGCAAGCAGTCCCTTGATTTCTGTAAAAGATGCTTGGTTGGGGAGATGAGGAGCCAGTCACATAGGTATGGAAACATTCTGAATCCTAGCAATCTCAAGAAAGCTGCTACCACTTGCAAACATTTGGTAAACACCCTGGGGGCTATTGTGAGACCAAAGGGCAGGGCTCTGAACTCATAATGACTGGTCCTTAGGTGGAAGCGCAGAAATTTTCGAGATCATCTGTTCATCTTGATGTGATCGTACACATCCTGAAGATCAATGTAGCACATGCAATCGTCCTTGCATAGAAATGGCAGAATGGACTAAACCATGACCATTTACAACTTTGGCTTTGTCACAAATTGATTTAGTTTCTTAGATCTATAATTGGTCTCAGTTCCCTGGTTTTCTTAGGCACTAAAAAGAATCTTGAGTAAGTTCTGAATCCTTTCTGGTCTGGTGGGGCCTTCTGGATAACTCTTTTGTCTAGCAGCTTTTGAATTTCATGAGATACTGCCTCCCACTGACTGGGTGGGAAATTGAGAAGCCTTTTTCTTTTTCTTTAGAGAATATGTGAAAATGGTATGAAATAACCTTTGGATATGATTTTTAGCACCCAAGAATCTTTTGTTATTGATGTCCGGGTGCAGAAACAAGCACTCCCCAACTGCCTCCAGATGTGGGCAGTCAGGTAAGCTTTCAGGTTTCTGAATCTCAAGAAACCCTGGTTCTGCAGGCCTTCCCTGCTGCAAGGAAGGCATCTTCCATTTGAACTCCCTCCTCTGCATCTGGAGGAAGATACTCCCAAGTGAATCCTGGAAAGGAGCCTGGAACTTACAGAACCACATTTTCTTGCCTCCACTTTGATTCCTGGAAAAGGATTATTGAGAGGTAGAAAAGCATATCCCTATGGCAGACAGGGTCTTTCCATCTGTTCACTCTGGGACAGTGTTTCCTTTACAGTAGGGCCAAGCAAAGACACTCCATCAAAGGGAGTGTTAATGAAAGAAGACAGGAAAGGCTCCGTAAAGTCACATAAGCACATTCAGGAATGTCTCCAAATGGCTATGCCTGAACCTGCCGTCCATGAAGTACCCTCTGCAGCATGGGAAATTAGCCTCTTGGACACATTAGAGAAGATAAGACAATGGCCATTTGTGAAGAAGACTTCTTGTAGTCCACCATGGACATGGAGTCTGAGACGGATTTGGAAAGTTCCTTAGTCAAATCCCGCTGTAATCTTGTGAAATGTGCCAAATAATTCAAAGACATAAGACAAAGGGTGCTGAGGCAAAAATGCGCTTCCTGAATCTGTCCAATGCCCTGGACTCTCTGTTAAGGGAATGGACAGAGGAGCTGTGCTCTTCCAGCTCCTTCTTGGTGGCAGCAGCCACAACCATAACATCAACAGAAACTCCTGTGCTCCAGTGTAGCCTAGCTTTAGATAGGATAAGAAATTGATCAGGGTGAAGGGAATGGGTTCTACAGTATCTGTTTCCAGTCACGAACGACAAGAGACCTTATCTGCCGGCGGAGTCACCCAAGTCCCAAGCTTCCAGAAATACTGACTCATCTTTGGAGGGGATATCAGAGGACCACCACCCTTTTGCTTGAGAATTTCTAAATTGTCTCCAAAGGAGACATCATCCAGTGGAGATCTGGGGGACTCCTCCCATTCATCAAAGTCAGTGTCTTCGGTGAGAGACTCCTGAGGGAAATCTGTGTGTCTCCTCTTATATGTTCTCTTTCAGAGAGCCTCCTCAGTGGGACAATATGGAGAGGTATCTGAAGAGAGGGGAAAGTTCTCAAGGTGAACTGTCTGGATGCTTAATGGAGCTAGCTGTCCATGTGAAATAGGCCTGAGAGGATCACAGTTCAGACCCAAAGGAGGCAGGGCTGTAGGATCTGAAGAGGATACATAGTCTAATTAATCTCTAAAATGAGAAAAGACCCTCTCCACTATCTCAAAAGAATAAGAACCAGGAGACTCCATAACTGGTTGCACAGGAGCTGAAGCTGCCTCTGCTACCGTGCCTCAACCCTGCCCGGACCCATGCCTCAAAGAGGGAGTCAGACCCGAGCTGTCCAATGCCGAAGCACCAAGGAGCAGGGACAGCTATGACAACCTCAGAGTGGTACCCAGGCCCCCAGTCCTAGTACTGACACTTCGGCTCCAAGACTTATTCTGGTCTAAAGAAATCAGTGCTGAACTAGTCAGGGAACCAGTTGGAGTCGAAGTTCTAGCTGTCTTTGGATCCAACATCTACACTCCTAGGTCTCTCAGATCCGAGGGATCCAAAGCCATCAGTCAGAGATAAGAGAAGGCGAGATCACTGCATGAGAAGTAGAAGGGAAGCTCATGGATCCGAGGGGAGATGCAGCCAGGATAACCACATCATCTGAATCTGAGTTCTGAGGAACTCCCTCATCATGCTATCCACTTTGGCTTCTAAAAGGCTCCAGGAAGACCTGGAGGAAGTGGTGAACTCGGGCTATGTCTCTTTCCTTGGGGTCTCCTGAAGGAAGGGAGAATAGAGCTGGGGAGAAGCAGGCTCTACAGAGAACCATGGGGACTGGGTTCTTGGAGAGTTTGTAAGAGTAGTTGTCGGATAGGATGACGTGAGATCCAACTGTCTCCGTTTCAGATCCAAGGAGGTGGGATCTGATTTCTTTTGGATCTTTGCAGAAGACTCCAAAGGTGGAACAGACTTTGGAGATCGGGTTGGAGATCATTTCTGTAAGTCTTTCACCTCCAAAGAGGCTTTGGATGACTTTGAGGGGGTTTGAGCCCATGGAGCAGAAGAAGGTGGCATCAATCCCTTTAAGACTAACTTGTTTCTATGGTCACTAAGGGCCTGGAATTAAAGGCTGCATAAACAGAGCAGTATGTGTTCAAATAAGAAGATTTGAGGCAGTAGATACACTCCTTATGGGCATCAGAGAGAGGGATCTTATGTCCACAGGGAGTGCATTTTTTGAAACCCGTTAGTTTCTCAGCCATGTCTAAAGAAAAAGGGAAAGAAAGTTTTTTTTTCAGACTTCCAACAATGGTAGGTAAAGAAAATACCCTCTAGAGGGTAGAAAAAAGGAGGAAAAGTACCAACAATGGTACCGACAGCTACCTTGGGGTAGAAGAGAAAAAGACAAAAAGCTACCACAAAGAAAAAACTTGAAAACTCAAGAGACTAGGTAAGGGAGGTGGGTGGCATAGAAAAAAGTACATTTTGTAGAAAAAAATTAGGAGATTGAACTTACAGTAAACAGAAAACAAATCACCCAAAAAAGCTCTCCGAGAAGGATCTGTGCTGTAGCAATATGGCGGCAAACAAGCTCTGAGGTATAGCAGGTTAACTGGGGCATTATGGGTAGAAGGAGGAGCTTGACAGTTGGATCTGAGAGTCTAGCAAATGCAGCCAAGTAGGATCCAAGATCAGATCTGATACCCAATTGTTGAGGAATGAATGAAAAGGACAACATCAGATTCCAAAGTTTTATGAGAGATAAGACAAAACAGGACACAAAATCAAAGACAGCAAACAGTTATGCTTGGGTGATAAGGCTATGTTTTTTCAGTGCCTTTTTCTGTGGTGGCTTGTAATGGCAGGCAGGCAGCAAATAAATTAGCATGACTATATGCATTTTTATACATGAATTTTCACAGGATCATAGGTAGTGACTGCACATATGGTTCAGGAGATCATTCAGGAGCCTAGCCCAGTTTTCCAGTTGCCTCCTTGCACCATCTGATTAAGTGGCTTGTTCAGAGTCACACAGTAGGCAAATGAAGGCTGAGGAAATTGAACCCTGGTCTACAGAAAGCAGATGTTAACTGCTCACAGACTTAATTCTCTGTACTAACATTGACATTTCCACTTAGCAAGTAGGAGAACAAAATTTAAGTCAAATTCACATATGTGAGCATTCTACATGCACAGCAGACATGGAAGCTCAGAAAATATACTGCCTATAGCTTGCTGTCATTACTGGAAGTCTTTCAGTTGAAAGCTTTCACCAAAAAGAAAATGTTTCCAACCTGAGTGATAAGCAGCAGGCTAAGCTGTCAATGCAGCAGAACAAAACTTTCAGAATGTCCTTTTATATGCCACACATTTTTCTAACAGATTTGTTCTAAGCACTGTGGTAAGTAAGCTGCTATTACCCTGGCTGGTTCTGTGGTGGGATTATCAGTTGTGAAAACACTTTACTCCTAGCTAGCTCTACAGATTACAAGTTTTTGCTATGGCTATGCCACATGTAAACCTTGTTCAGCTAGTCACATGTGCATTTACTAAGGAAGTTAAAGAAAAAGTTGACCTTGGATACCAGAAAAAGATTTCCTTAAATTGTAATCAGCATCTTAAACTCTAAGCAAGCAAGTTCAAAGTTTATTAAGTATAAGCAGTAGGCTAAGCAACAGAAGTAGCAAGCCAGAGTTTGTTTACCATCATCACTTAAATTCTGGAAACATTACTCTTTCGGTTTTTGCAAGAGACCTCTTCAGCAATACTTATAATATTACAGGTGTGTGTATGTCTATGTGTGTCTGTGCACTTGCAAGTGTGTGTATGTTTATGTGTGAGTGTGCATATATACTTGAATAAGGCTAACTTCATACCAGTTTCATTGGAAAAAGTTCCAGTTTTTCCCTTCAAGCAGTCCCTTCTGGATTTCTCTTCATTTTTCTTCACTCTCATCAATGAATGGCTGCTTGTGTTCACAGCTTTGTCTACCACTGTTTTATGATGTTTTTCATTTTCAAATGCAGAATCTGTGTGCCTGGATATCTTTAAATAGAAACACAAAAGTAAAGAAGTATATCATACCCTCTACAATTTAAAGTACCCATGTGTATAAAAAGCCGTAGGAATATACTAATTACAGCATTTTTCTATTTCCTGAATGGAGATATCATTTTACATTTAATTATGCTGTATTTTCATTAGACGTGCTACAACTGTCTGCTAATAACTTCAGACTCATCTTGCAAAAAACTCTATATTTTCAGAAAGCAAAACTGTTACACTTTTTAATAAATCAAACACTATGGAGGTATTCAGAGACATTATCACTGTAGAGCTACTAGTGGCTTGCTGGTGAAGTCTCATAGTGCTATAGCACTCAGTGATTCAGTGTCTCTAAAGTGAACACATAGTACAGTTAGAACAATCACACTAGTGCTTCCCCTATCAATTAGCACAATCACACTAGTGCTTCCCCTATCAATAAGCACAATTGTTGCACAGGCACATAGAGATACACACACGCACACGCGCGCACACACACACACACACACACACACACACACACACACACACACACACACACACACATATCCTCACAGCCTCACAGCTGTGGTGCTAAAAGCCCCATTCCTGCAATAGACAGCAATGGAGTAATACCATAAAAAGATAATGTACATTCCTGTCTCTTTACTCTGAAATATGGTAGAGATTTCTTTGAATCACTCCACAGTTTTATTTAATCCCAGCCTGAGGCTCTGGGAAATCCCACGTGACTAATTTGCATTAGATATGCCACCCTGGATTTGTTTCAATGTCTTGTAAGTCACTGTAGTGCTACCTATTTGTTGCCACATACCGCTGGGGCTCTACAACAGTGTCTGAATCATAAGCATATATTACTCTGTGCAAATCTGCTGAAACAGGTTTCTGCAGTACTTTGTTTGTTTCTGAATACCCTCCCTCAGTTATTTTTCCTATTTACAGACTGTAAATCTGCATTTCTCAGTCTGTCTCTATCTTTGTCCTACTATGTTGCTAATTGAATGCTATCAGGTAGCATATGATAACGCTGAGTTCCATGTATTTTAGTGCATACAGCGGTCACAACCAAATTTATGCAAAAGTTGATTAAGTGCTTCATCTTAAAATAATAGCATCATACCATTTTCCATAATAATGTCAAATGTACTACTTTTAATAAAGCTTCATTATCCTTTTCTATAGTTGTCAAGTGGTAAAAAAATATTTAATCAAAACCTGTTCTGGTTGGTTAATAAAAAGATTTCTCTAGCAGGTTATCCAGCCTACAGTGATTTCCTTGGATAGGATCATTCTTAGTCCTGTTACACTTAAGTTACAGTAATACTCTCTGAACGGTTACGTGAGCCTGTTTTGCTTCAATGTCAGTGGATAACTGATGTATTATTTCACCAGAATCACACTTTTGTACTCGCAAATCATCAGTCACCCACACAAGCAAGTTTGCCTGACTGGTTTAAAAGTGTGCTTATTCTGATTTACATGCTTCATTTTAATTCCTGGTAAACACAACCAATTTGGTCCAGAGAGTAACAGGTTTAGCTGTTTGATCACAGTGTCCAGCTACTACTGTGCTAGTCTTGATTTATAAGCTTGAACCTCTTCCTTTTACTAAACCAATACTCTTTTAAGTCACATGGATATAACACTGACTCATCACAAGTTGCCTTCTCTTTGTATGCACTAAAGCTTTCTGTATTTTCTTTTTGTCAGTCATTATAATTAAAACTTTCTAACGTATTCAAGTGCATATATAATGAGAAATACATGGACAGATTTTTTATTTTTTTTTATTTTTACTACAAAGGAGTTCTAGGAGTTATCTCATGAATGACAAAGACACAAGAGAACTATTGGAGAATAATCCTCCAGTATACCCCGCTTATTTATTTCAGTTTGTTAAGCATGAAGAGCTCTGATCTCTCGGAACCATTTTTAAGCTCAGCCTGAGACACAGCACAAAAAGTCCTTTGGATGACATATCAAACCGAGGCCCCATCTGCCTGAGTTGGCGGTAACTAAGGTGGATGCAAAAGATCCCACAGCACTTGTCAAAAACATAGGATAAGTTCCCTGGTGCCCAGGCCAAATTTCCCCTAGTCAATATGTATGCCACCTCAAATCTCCCATGAAGAGAGACCTAATGGGACTAACTTGGACGACAACATTTAAATACATAAAATAAGTCATACATTCATACCTAGAGAGATTTGCTTGGTTGCAAAGTACTTTAGAAATCAGATTGAATATTCCAAGTTATGTTCACAATGTTTTACATAAAAAATATTACTGAAGACTGAAACATAAAAGTGCTGTCAGTTATGCACAAGGTAGCTTCCTCACATGAAAAAGAAAAGGAGCAAGTAATTGTTAGAATGTAGCCTAGAAGTGGAAAGATTTCCTTTCTTGAGCTGTGTTCTGAGGAGGTGCAGATAGAGGTTTTATTTATTTTGATGAGATTGTGTTAATTTTACCATTAGCATACATCATTTACAATTTGCATCGTTGAATAAGAATTTTTAAGAATAGCTCTGAACATATGGTAGGGGGTAGCTTTACACCTGAATGGACATAATCTGCAAATCTGAGGCCATAAAACAGAGATGTTGTGGTTAGTGCAGTGTAGACTAGTTCTAAGTATATGAAGGATGATTATTAATCGAGGAAGTAATCTGAGGTTATAGTTTGAGGAACATTGAGTTAGATGGATGGCAAAGAATGGAAAGGTCTCTAGACTAAAAAGATTAAAGATTAGCTAGCTGAGTACTTTTACTCTTTCTGGTACTAGGAGCTACTTATTTAATATAAAAACTAGGCAGCGGTGTTCTGCTGTTGGGACTAATGTAGTGAATCTACAAATGTCTGTAGTTTGCAGATCTGTGAGATTGTTTTTCAAGACAGGCACATATATACACTTACAGATAACTACACATTTCCTACCTGGAGTAGAAAACATTTTGTGTATATGCTGCCTTGTGCTGAATGTCCTAAGAATGGTAACCCTTCAAATATTGCCTTTATGAAATGCTTTTGCCTGGATTATTTATACTAGGGAGCCTATTATCCAAACTAATTGAGAACTAGGGTAGTTAGGATAATCAAACTCTTGGGATAATCAAAATATAATTGAACAGGATAAAAAACAGAATAGTTTACAGAAAGTAATGAAGCTTTAATTATTATTATATTTTAGCTCAAATGTTACTCTTGCTTAATGTGCTAGACTTAATTTCTATGCATTCTTTTAGCAGATTAATTAAAGGGTCATCAAACCACATACAGAGTATATATAATTGTGTACGGTAAGTAAACTAAACTTGCAGCAAGATGCAAAGGGAGAGGAAACGAGCAACACACGCACGCACGCACACTCACACACACACACACACACACACACACACACACACACACACACGCACACACCTTACTTGTTGTAGATGTTAAATTCTGTAGCAACAATGAACGTTAAATTCCACATGGTAGTAAAGACGCATGTAGAGATTCAATGACACAACTCTTGGGAAGGCTGCATTTGGATAATTGACATTTTGGATAACTGACGTTTGGATAATCGATGTTCTACTGTATTTAATGTCATCACTCCTAGGTGAGCAGTTGATAGGAAGGCCTTGAACTTTCACTGCTCGTAGCAGAGATTAGCATGATACAAATTATGACATTATGCATGAGTCTAAAGCAGTACTGCCCAAGGAAATGGCAAGATTTAATATATTTTGTCACTGCACTGACACTTTGTGCTCTAAATAAACTTAAACCTTTTATTATGTGGCTGAAGAAATGTCAAGACTAGCCCACTGCTGCCGGACATCCACTTCTGCTGCCAGCAACTCAGGTTCAACTAGAAGCCCAAGTAAAAGGGCCAGCTGGAAAGGAAAAGGAATGGTGAGATTTTTGCCTGCATAAATCTCCAAGATGAGTGCATAGGAGACATGTCTTTGGTGTGGGTATCTGAATAATGATTTATCGTGGAAGCTGTGGACCTAGTAGGAACATCTGACTTACAAGGGGGCAGGGTTCTTTGAGGGGCTATGTTATCTTTGCAAGAGTGAGCAACATGCCCACAACAGGCCCACTACATTTTCATTCCCTCAGTGCTGTATCGGTGCATGTCAGGAAAATAAATCGTGTTACTCTCTTCATTAACAAAAGCTGAAATTTCTGTTATAAGACAGAGAAACTGAATGCATAATGCAGGATTTAGGACGTGCCAAAAGATGTCACCATTTGTTGCAAAGAATGCAAGAAGATCCAGACACCATGAAGGCAGGAAAGAACTGCTGATTCTTTTTATGAACCCTTTTTTTAAACAAGGCACATGAGGTGATGGTATGGATAAGGGAGGCTACAGTCTTTTGTGTATGGTTACATAGAATTTTTAGTGAGATATTAAGCTAAGGAAGAATGTTCCCTCTCTAAATCTTCTTCTGAAGTTTTCCTTAAGTGCAATGTCATTAGTATTTAAATCTGTGAAGAGACAGTCACCAATTGTGGGTTAGCCATAACTTTACCATGCAAGGGTACCTACAGGTTAAACAAATGTAAATAATAGGGATGCAGGTCATGAGTGCAAATTTTGAGAATTCAGTTCATGGAATTACATAAATGCCAGGGAACATGGTCACGACACAGTTCTTCTGCTGTCCATCAGAATTATTGAAATATGTGTATTAAGATGACTCACAGTCTACATTTCAGGTTATAATTTGCTTATTCTATCTATTTGCTAACCCTATCTAATGACTTGAAATGTTTTCCAGCTCACCAGTATTGTGCTTGCAAGGGGTGTGTGGACCAATTTACATTTGCCAACCACAAACATCATTCCTAATGTATTTAACCTTACCCCAGAATTATTTTTCTCCCTATAATATCAACTAGATGTTGTTTAGTGCTTAAAATGTCTTCAGTACCTTTTACTTTAATTTTTCTTGCTATAGATCATGAACGTTTCACCATTTTACCTGTTCAGAACTTACATTGTTTTAAAAGGGAATCTGACTCGGTTTGCACAGCCTGCACTAGACCAGGGCTTCTTAAACTATAGATCGCGACCCCACATGGGATTGCATAACTGAATGTTGGGGGTCATGAAAAATTTGGAGACTGCCTTTGCCAGACAGCGTATTGTCTGGAAAAAATAAAATTGTCTTTTGTCTTTTATTTTTAAGGGCATTCTTCTTTAAGAATGCCCTCTGTGTCTGGTTGCATACACACAGAAGATGAAATCAGGTTGCAAACACCTGTTGCATTTGTACGACCAATTGTTTACGTCTTCATCTTCCACGTGCACTGAATATGAATTCCAGCAGATGTTTAGACTGTGGACCACAATAGAAAAGCGACAGGTAGGTCCATGTGTTTTTACCTAACTTTCATTTCTTGAACAGCTTATTTCTGTACTTAATTAAGCTTTTAGCCTGTCTTCTTATATTTCCACTTAAAAGGAACTGTATTTTTCCTATAATGGTTTACCTCCTTTTTTTAAAATTTAAAAATGCAAACTTATGGAACGTTCCCCTTCTAGTTTGCATTTTTACCTTTAAAACATTTCTTCTATGAGACACTTTTCAGCTACTGTTTGACTTTCATGTAGCTGTAGCTTGTAGATATGATACACCAAGATGACATTTTCACTAGCCGTGTCTATTGTGTCATAGGGAGATATCGTGTTTCTAAATGGCCCTAGTAGTGCCAGAAAAGGGTCTACAGACATGAGTGCTTACCTGGTTAGTAAATATAAATAAAATATATATTATCTTTCTTGTTACTAACTCCATGCATTTTGTGTTCTAATGAAGATAAAAAGTACAGCAGATTATACTGAAAAAAAGATGATGATTGTTAGATTTGGGTATAAGAGCTTAATTGGAGGACTGACTGTATTGCTTCAGCTGAGCACAAACAGGGAGATCAAGAAATGAGGAGGAGTGAAAAGAAACAGACAAAGCAATAACAGTAGAGACACTAAGACAGAAAAATCAAATTAATGTCAGTCATAATTTGACAAGGTATCCCTTTGCATTTTGCCTGTGTCTGCTTTTGATGGTAAAAGTTGCCTTTGAATGAACACCTCAGTGGAATTTTGGGTAATTGGATGTCAGGAGGTTGCTATTTGTTCCTTACTCTGAAGTGTTCAGGTAGAGGGTAATGTTTGTAGTGGCAGAAAGGAATGTCAGTGGACCTAGCTGCTATTACATGGAGAGACATTTATTTTATTTTGTGTTTATGTATGATTTGGGGCACTTGGGGAATAAAATATCTGACTTCACTTCTTATTCTGATGTGTATATATTATTATTCTGATTGTATATTCAGATTTCTGAATCTATTTCTGCAAATGTGGCAGTGCATGAATTGCTGTTTAAACATTCAGTGCAGTGACACTGACAAACTATAGTGAAATATCTAAACAAAAAGACAGTAACTAAAGGTAGAACCAGGTTTTAGGTTAATGTTCATGCATCCAAGTAGGATATGACACCATGTGAGCAGTGTACAAATCACAATGGAAAACACATTGAAGCTTTGCTCTTCTATCGTTATATCCTACGAAGTGTTTTTATTTATGTCATTCAGCTGAACTACTGTAGTTGTCAGACACAAATGAAACAGTTGTCAGCGGAGTGTTTTTAATGTACTTGGTCATCTGACCGCTGAAGTAATTTTTAATATGCTGTTTGAAATAGTTTTGCCATTGAAACTTTTATTAGTATATGAGATGATGGTTCATAATCAGATTCTAAACATTGTAGATGTACATATTGACTGATATTGGTGGATTGTAATGACAGAAGTTTGAGTGGCCCTTTGTGGTTGAAATGTTCTGAAATGGGTAGTTTTGTCATTATTTGTTCATATGTTTTGTTTCATTACTTACTGGAAAAATGTTCAAAACAATAAATTTAAAACATGCCCTAGTGCTGTATTATTATACAAAGTATATAATTTAATTATTATATATTATAATTTAATAAACTGAGGAAGGTGGATCAAAGAACCTTTGCATGGCCCTAAAAATGTGTGCAAGGGGCCTATGATTTGAAAATAGCCCAAAGGTAAACTTAATTCACCACAGGCCAGATGTATTTTCTTTGAATATGGGTTTCAATGCTGTTTCAGTGAATGTGAATTTCAAAGGCAAAAACGTTTTAACGCTAAGTCTGTTTTCATTGTGAGACTGTATTGCTTTGTTTAGCAAATGTCTACCAGCATTTGTGCTATAAAATTTGAAATAAAAGTTTAAATTAAATCCAAGTATCTGTAATCATTGTAGAACTAAAGCAGAAAACAGTATGTGCACTGAGCGTTTTGAAAAGTGTTTATGGCAACTAGGGAGAAATGGAGAAATAGCCAAGAAATGGGACACTGGAATAGTTGAATGGGGGGTACTAAAATTACATCCATTTTGTTTTCACATACATGTTCAGAATTCAATTTTTAAATTTAGCACAATAAGCAAATTTAATTTCATAAACTGAACCTAGTACTTATTTAAGAACATCTATATTTATTATTATTTTAGTACAAAAAGAGTATTCGTTTATTATGGATAAGTGTCTAAATTTAGATAGAAGTGATAAAAATACAAATGACAATGTGCCAGAGTCTTCGCTACAGGGTTGTAGTATTCAAAACGTGGCAACTAAATCGACAAGAAAAAGAAAATATGAGGAATCATTATTGCAATATGGATTTACGTATAACACTCATGATGGTGTAGAACAACCTCTTTGCTTAATTTGTAATGAGGTTTTTGGCTGTGGAGAGCATGAAACCACCCAAACTAAAATGACATTTTGATACCAAGCATGCCGCCTACTGCAATAAACCAAAGGAATATTTTAACGACTTTTAAAGTCTACAAATGAAGAAAAACTATGTTTTGAGAAATGTGTTACTGTGAACAAAAAGTATTTACTTGCATCTTATGAAGCTTCTTATTTAATTCCAAAAACTAAAAAGCCCTATGCAATAGGAGAAGATCTAGTATTACCTGCAGCTATTAGAATGTCAGAAATAGTGCATGGGTAAAAGTATGGAGACAAAATTTGTAAAATTACTTTATCAAATGAAACTGTATCCAAAATAATTTCTGAAATTAGTAATGACGAATTCAAGCACCTTATTACCATGCTTAAGGACAGCCCAAAGTTTGTAATTCAGCTGGATGAAGCAACTAATACCTGTAACATGGCACAGTTGTTAGTTTATGTAAGATATGTTTATAAAGGAATCATACATGAAAAATTATTGTTTTGTCATCCTTTGCAAGGACACACAAAAGGGGAAGATATACATCTTAAAGTTGATTAATTTTTCACAAATTAAGGTTTATAATAGAGAAATTGCATTGGAGTCTGTACAGATGATGCTGGAGCAATGGTGTGCATGAATGTTGGACTTGTAGCAAATGTAAAAGCCAGTGGCAATACACATATCACTTATACTCACTGCATGATCCATCAGGAGGCACTTGTAGCCAAAAAAAATATATATCACCAGAGTTAGATGTTGTGCTTCACAATGCTATCAAAATCATTAACTTCATTACACACCATACCCTTAACAGTTGTTTTTTTCAAACATTTGCAAAGACATAGACTCTGACTACAAAAGCTTATTACTACATACAGGGGTAAGGAGGCTCTCAAGAGGGTGATGTTTAAACAGATTACTGCAACTGGAAGCAGAAATCTGATTTGTTTGATTTTTTTCACAATGACTTATGGCTTTTAAAACTGTGTTATTTGTGAGATGTTTTTGAAAAACTCAATGATTTAAACTTGTTGCTTCAAGGAAAAGATTGTAACATATTTATGTTAAAAGATAAAATTGAAAGTTTTATTAAAAAAGCTAACATATGGAAGAAGGTGGAAAACGGTTCTTTAGAAATGTTTACAGCTACAGATGATTTTATAATTGAAAATAACCTTCCCAAATATTTAATTGTAAAAGTTATACTTCCCTTCAAATTTTGATTCTCAAAAACAGATTTGGGTTCAGAAACCATACTCAACTGAAATGAAAAACATCAGTCATCTGCCATTGAAAGTTCAAAAAGAATTTGCTGAGTTATCAAGCAGCACAGGCTTACAACCTGAGTTTCCCAAAAACACTTTAAATGAATTTTGGCTCAGGATTAGGACAGAATTTCCAACAATTTCTATAATGGCCCTAAACATATTACTGTCATTCTGTGCCACATATTTATGCAAAGCGGCATTTTCAGCATTGACGATTATGAAATCAAAATACTGATCAACTCTGAAAAACGTTGAAAATGACCTATGCCCTGCACCATCAAATATTCAGCCAAGATTTAGTTCTTTATTTAAGAATAAACAAGCACATCCATCTCATAGCATGCAAATTTGCTTTTTTTCTTTAGTAAATGGTAATAAGTGGTAAAAGTATATGTATACCAAAGAATTGTTTTGAAATAAATTTCTTTTTGATTTATCGGTAAATGTAAATGGTAATAAGTGGTAAAATTATATGCATACCAAATAAATGTTTTGAAAAAAATTTCTTTTTGATTTATTATCAGTAACTGTATTACCTTTATACATATTTCAGATACCTATATATCCGGGGTCACGTAAATTTTTCTCTTACGAAAACTGGGTCACAAGTGAAAAAGTTTAAGAAGACCTGCACTAGACATTCTATTTATTGTAGTTCCTAGTGTTAGCTACCACACAGTGTCTTGTTGAGGTGAGTAACATATATACATTAACAGCTAAAGGGAAACTATTTTCCAAAGAGGTTTTTTTTTCTTTTTGAATAATTCTCAATTTGAAGAAGAGGGCAAGTTAGTTATACTGACACACTACATAAAAAAAATGGTAAGTGCTTCTTTTATCCATATAACTGTATCCAATTTAAGGAAAGCCTGAAAATAAAATAAAATAAATACTGCAAGCCTTACCCCCTCTTTGAAGTAACAAATGTCAGCCAGAAATACATCAGAAGAGCAGCTAAATTGAACTTACATGTCTGACACCTCTGTAAGAATATGTGGGAACATCTAGCAATCCTACAATTTAACTAGCTTGTTTTGAACAGTGTCTAAATTCATCACTGAAGGTTGTCTAAATGCATCATGAAAACAAAGGTTTGTAGAAGCCTTTATTAAGACACATAAGGGTCATTCACTGAAAAAAAATGAAAAATTACACAGCTTACAGAGGCAAAGAAGTTAGTGACTCACAGTAGTGTCACTGTATCTAAAAAAAAAAACTCCCTTACTGTGTCTAGGATGAGTCATATAAATAAAACACAAACTGCATTGAGAGTAGAAAATAAAAAGTGTGTAAAAATCACATCAATATGGTAGGCTTCAAGAAGGCTGTTTAGTTATAAAAGAAATTAAGCTGTAAAGCAGGGTCCTTAGCATAACTCTGTTGTTTCAGTAAACTACGCATTGAATAATGCATATCTGGCATTTCAGTGTGAAGATTTCCTTTAAATATCTAGATTTTAAACTTTTGGCAATTTTAAACTTGAACTTTGCTAGTTTAAAATGACTAACTAAATTGGAGCCAGTTATTTAAGTACAAAACAATACTCTCTAAACACAAAATCCACTGGGCTTTTTGGTGATTTTGGTGTGCAAATAGTTGTCCTGTAGATCCAGCAAGCAAAATCAATCCCCACCCTGAAGGCATGAAAGGATGAACTGCACAGTGACCATTTGGGATCTGTTTTTGGCATATTAGTTAAGGCTGCAGAGATCCAGTATTTGCCTGTGGTCTTTCAATTTTTTTGGGAACCAAAAAGAACATTGAATAAATCTCAGACCTTCTCAGGTCTGGTATGGTGGGACTTCTTAGATGTGTCTTTTGACTACAAAGTTTGGGGGCTCCTGTTTTACAACCCTCTTTTGACTGGGTGAGGTAACTGAAAAAGGAAGATTAGACACATTTGGAAACTAGGAAAAAGAAATGAAATAGCTTTTGTATTCTATCCCCCTGATCCATTTGTCCTATGTCCTGGCCACTGAAGCATTCTGGTGCAGGAAGAGACATCCCCCAACTGCCTCCGAAGTGGAAAAGTCAGGCAAGATCATAGGAATTCTGCTGCTGTGGAGCGCTTCAGCCTCTTGGGCAAAATCTACTAAAGGATCCCCTTTCTCCACTTACAGAGAACTCTCTACTGCTCTGCAATATTAGCTAGAGAGCATGGGAGTCAGTTTTCAAGCTTTTCTGTCTACTAAAAATCAAGCAATTTTGCAAGGCTCTTTGTTCCAACAGAGAGCTCTTTGACACTTTTCAAGTGTTTTAATTGCATCTAGAGACATCTTTCTTGATTTACTGCACTTGCTTTATACAGTGATCACTACTGTTTTGAGCATTTTTAAAGCACTTATTTAATTTCTGTCACAAATAGTCATTTCTCGTTTGTTGTTTTTTTCTAAATCTGTCTGCCTCTAAATCATCTTACAGAAGGGCAAATTAGCCAGGACTTAATTGCTGGTAGTTCTTTGTTGTTTAATCTGCACATGAGAGCTGCATTTGCTGTGCTTTTAAATTAAGAAATTCCAGAATCATCCATCTTGAGGTAGAAGGTGTTTACCTGGTCTCTCTGAGTTGGGAAGATTTCCAGAAAGCTCAAAATGTGGTTGTTTATTGGCTAGAGAATATAGGAGTCTGTTTTTAAGCTTTTTTTTCCCTCTCTGCTAAAAGTCAGGCAAGTTTGTGCTGAACTGCCCACTGGGCAGCAATGGTTAGCAGTGCCCTGTACAGTAGCAAATGCCTAGAGAACATTTTCCTATAAAGTTAGGATTAGGTTCAAAACCTAAACAGGGTGGCATTGTTGAAAATAAGCTTAGAGTAGCTAGCTTGTACATCAGATAGCACTACCATATCCTAGCACTATATAACATCATGCACTTAACCCCAAAAGCTACTACAGGAGATCCCTGCTAAAACCCAATCCTTAATCCTAACCAGCCCACCTTATTACAGGACTGGACAACTTGGATATGCAATTTCTAAATGTCTTTGTGGCAAGCTTGGTAGATATGAGCATCCTAAGGCAATGTAGCAATTGTCACATGTTCTCAGACAACTGGTTAATCATTAAAGAAAGTAACATTGTATGTGAGAGATGTAAATACAAAACTTCCTTGTAGGTATAAATCTCACATACAAACGAGGTTGTCAGAAATACCCACACTACATCTCAAACACACACCACTCACCACACACACACACACACACACACACACACACACACACACACACACACACACACACAGATTTTCTTATACTGAGGTGCTTAAAACATACCTTCACAAATCGCAATGACCTCCAAGGCCACCTGATGGCAACACTGCTCCTCAGCAATCACTAAAGCAGAGATGAAAACAATGGTCCCCTAAAAGCAAAGCCCATATGGCAAACATAAACTTTACCTAATACTCTTGTCATCGGGGACTCCACTGTGCAACACACAGATGCCTTACTCACCAGGTTAGACAAGGAGAAGATAATGATTAGTTGCCTGTCTGAAGCCAGGATCTGCAATATCATGCATGCGCTCAGGTTACTGCACTCCAGTTACCAATATGATTCTGGCATAGTCCATGTGGGTGTAAATTGCGTGAGATATATCTCACTGGACTATATGAAAAGAGACATAATGCTTCTCTCAGAATATGTGTCACAGATATGTATGTGCCTTGCACTGAGCAGCATTCTACCTTCACCAAGGATGATGCCATAGTATGAGCATAAAATGATTGATTTTAATAATTCACTTAGTTTCTCTCCAAGGGGATCCAATATCTGTCAGCATGAGAGGGCATGGCCAAAAGACCGCATTGTTTTGCCAAGGATGGGCTGCATCTGTCCCCCCTTGACTTTCAGATATTGGCTAAAATGTATCCACGCCCTTACAGACCTTTTAAGGTAATGCCAGAAAGGAAATACCACCAATATAGTGAAAAAATCTACCAGAAAACTTAATGTGTACTGCTCAGTGCTCAAAGCCTAAACAAAGACTTTACTCCCTTCAAGCCCTCCTCACTCTGGAGAATGTAGACATTTTTGCCATGACCGAGACTTGGTTTAAAGCCATAGAAAGTAATCTGACAGTGTAAGGCTACAGTGCCTTCCATACACTTAGACTGACAACAGCACAGATTGGGGCCAAAAGATGGAGGTGTCTTGATCTGTTAGAAGCAAACGTACCTCCCGGTTGGTTAAATAGGATGACACTAAGGAGCTCATCCACGTGTAAGTCACCATAGATAAGATCCCTCACCATATTATGACTAGCTACAGGTTACCATTTATGCCCTCTAGAATCTCATACCTCTTACCTAAACCTAGTAGAGATGATCACCATCCAACCAAACATCCCATTCATGGGTGACTTTAACTACTTCTCTATAGACTGGGGAATGTACACTTCATCAAACTCATAGGCAGAATGCTTCCTGGACTTTATTAACACAAGCACACTGGAACAGATAGAGCACACTCCGACCAGATGATCATACATACTGGATTTGGTGCTCAACAACATGGGAGAGCATCGCACCCTCTATGTCACATTCCTCATTAGTCAGGTTGGATCACAAAGCTGGCTCATTTGAATAAAAATCAACCCAGAAAATCAAAGTAACAATTAGGAACTATTTAAAGGCAAACTGCATCTTATTAAGTGATAGTTTGTCAATGCAAGGCTCCCCCAACCCTGAGACCACAGCTACGTATACAAAATTATTCACAGTTTCCATACAAACGTGAATGGATGCATAGAGGCTGCCTTACCTACCAGAAACAAACACTAAAAAGAAACATCACTGGTGGAATCCTCACCTAAACAGGTTATATAATAAAAGAAGAAAAATCATGGCCAAAATCAAGAAAAGCAACTCCCTTAAAGGCAAATGCTTATTTATACAACTAAACAAGAAACAAAGAGTTCTAATTAGGCAGCAATCTGGCCTCTGACCAACACGTAGCTAAGATAATAAGAAAATCATTTTATGTCACCCAACTTATAGGTAAGGGTATGGCATCCAGGTCCATGGAAGTTATACTACCATTGTATTTGGCCCTTATCACACCTATTCCTGAATACAATGCTCCTTTTGGCATATATTTAACCAGACACTTGAAACAGATGTAACGCCCACAAAGGTTTCTCATCAGGAGAATTCAGGGCACGAATACCCTGTCCTCCATTGATCTCCTAAAGGTTCTGTCTCTGTATTCATATTCAGTCTCCTACAAGCTGCTGAGAGGGAATTTTGCCTGGCTAATAGGGCTTCCTCAGACCCAGCCCTGATCAATCTGTTGCACATGTGCAAAACAAACAGCACCAGAAACAACTCGATCCAGAGATCTGAGCTTCGTTTGTGATATAAATAGAACATTCTGGAGGGACAGATGTGTGTCTCAAAGGATCCCTGCACTATGGGAAGGGGTCCCAATCCATGTAAAACAGAGCTCATCTCTGACCCTATTTAGCCAAAACCTTGACAAGTGGATGGGAAATCGTAAATTTACCCCGGGTCTCGCCCCATGTCCCTTATGGACAAAGATCGCTCATAGCAGTTTAGTGGGTATCAAGGAGTGGAGCCAAATGAAGTGGTGTGCCTGACCTGCCATGCCTGAGATCAATCTCTCCAGAGCTTCAAATGCCAATAAAGTGCCTGTGGGTGTTACTGGTACTGAAACTGACCTCAGTACGCAAGAAGTTAATAACAAGTTGGTCCAGCACTGACAGACACTGACTATGAGGCTATTCCTGAACATAAAACTGGGTTTTAGCACTGCAAGGTCAAAATTTTAGATGCTGGACATGGTAAACGCCCCAGATAGGATTAGTACTGATGATGACGTTGATCTCTCGCCCCAAACCTCGCTCTTGAAATTGAGGGGCTGACATCAAGATCAACAGGAACAAGTAAGGCAGTACCAAAGAGTCTAGCATTCTTGAAACTGACAGATTGTACAATAATCACTGTCATCTCTGAATCTCCTGGTACCACTGTCAGGTCCATGCAGAAGCAGCAGATGTAGAAGGGCTGAGGTTCTCATTTGGCCACCCTACAGACACAGGGGAATGGTATAAAACCATCTCAGTCCATGCCTTTATAAATGCCCTCATCATGTTCTCCAATACATGCGATATGGAGGAATTCCTGACAGACTTAACTGAGCAGGATGACAATGGAGAGGTGAGCTGGATTTTATGTATATGGACAGTACCTTATCCAAAAAAAGCTCCCCATTCTTTTCTTCAGAGAAGATGACAACCTTGTTAGAGGATGACTCCTTGGGAGAGTTTTATGAAAAAACACTCAAGACTGGTCCGTGCTGGGGCTGGTTGGTGCTGGTGGCTTTGAAACCAGATGAGAAGTTTTTGGAGGCTGATATTCCAGCTTACTTTGCTTAGGAGAACAGGAATCTTTGGGCTATAGCTCTGTTCTCCTTTTCTCTTTTTTCTTCTTTTTGTCCTCTTTTCAGGATTTCTTGAGAGGAAGAAGATCCTTCAAAATAAGTTTGTTTTTTTGCTCCTCTTCTTCATCAGAAAGACTTGTAGATAATGCACTCCTCCTTCATATAATCCAGCCCCAAGCATCCCACACATAAATCATGGGTGCCCTCAGGTGGGATTTTGGGGCCATGTCAGCCACATTTCTTGAACCTTGAGTCATTTTCCTTATTTAGTACTATAAAGACGTCCAGAAGCATGAAGCATAACCAGGAGTCTTCTATAGGAAAAAAATAGAGGCTAACTACTCTAAACAATCCTGGCTTGACAAAATTTCTGCTACTACTACTACTACTACTACTACTACACCTATTAATTCCTTTTTTAAAGCTAGCAGAAGGCATCAGACTGACATGAGCAAAGAAGGGAGGAAAAGGGAGAAAAAGACAACAAACAATGTCTTGAATGGGTGTGCTATGCAGATAAAAAATCAAAAGTTACGTACTTAACATATAAAAAGAAGTTATGTCTTACCATAACGTTCCATCTGTGTTGTTGATCTTCGTTCATTCATTACTGATGGGTTATTGGTTCTGTCCTCGGAACAGAGCCAGCCAATATCAAGCTCACATCAGCCAAAAATTCTCGAGCCAAGGTCCTACCCAGAATGCTCTGCTCCCTGTTACCGCAGATCGAGTTTGCAAGTTGATAGATAAAAGTAGAGGCTACCTCTGGTCATAACAGACCTACAAGAAAGGAGTACATGAGATCAACCAAGAACCTCCGGATGGGGGACGGAGGGTGGGAAGTAATGAATGAACGAAGATCAACAACACAGATGGAACGTTATGGTAAGACATAACTTCTTTATCTGATGTTGTTAATCTTCGTTCATTCCTTACTGATGGGACAGAGTCCCCAGCTACCTGTATTCCTGGGTGGCCCTCATGGAAGGACATTCCTGAGCACCATGGAGCCAAAGGAAGCTCTACCTCTGGAGGCCAAGTCCAATTTGTAATGAAGAATAAAGGTATGAGGTTTGGCTCAAGTTGCAGCTGAGCAAATATCATTGAGGGAAGCCTTAGCAGGGAAAGCTGCTGAAGTTGCCATAGATCTTGTAGAATGTGCTTTCACTCTATGAGGCAAGGTGAGATTGTCTTTGTTGTAGATAAAGGTGATACAATTTCTCAACCACGAAGCCAATGTAACTTTTGATACAGGATGACCCCGCCTAGGTCCAGAAAAAGCAAGAAACAGTTGGTCTGATTTACGGGTAGATTTTGTTCTGTCCAGATAAAATTGTATTTGCCTATGAACATCCAAGGAGTGTAGGCAATACTCTCCCTTATTAGAATGGTTAGGAAAGAACACTGGAAGGTCAATAGACTGGCTGATAGATCGCTCTGACACCACTTTTTGTAAAAAGGTAGAATTGGTTCTCAGTGATACCCTATCCTTATGGAAGATAAGATAGGGAGGTTTGATGCATAAGGCCTGAAGTTCTGACAATTGCCTGGCCGATGTGATTGCAATCAGAAACAAAGTTTTCCAAGAGAGATATTTTACATCACAAGAAGATGCAGGTTCAAAGGGTGGGCACAAGAAGATGCAGGTTCAAAGGGTGGAACTGTTAGAGCTTGCAGAGCCAAAGCCAAATCCCAAGGTTGTACGGGTTCTCTAAAGGGAGGTTTTAGGTGGATAACCCCTTTCAAGAAAGTCTTACACAGTCTGTGTGACATAAGTGAAGAATCTTGAAAACCAATATGAAAATTTCAGATGACAGCTAAATGTACACGTATAGTAGAGGCAGACACCCCAGAGTGGAAAAGATGTGATAAGTAATCCAATACCACCGAGACCAGGGATGACAAGGGGTCTATTTGTTTATTTGCTGCCCATAGAGAAAACCTCTTCCATTTGTTAAGATAGATTAGTCTGGTGGATTATCTATGAGACACAATAAGAATATTGCGCACAGGGGACGAAAGGTATTCATGCCTGGCAGTCCTAGGAAGTGGAAAAACGAAGCTGTCAATTTCAGGGTTGTTAGACTGGGGTGAATTAGACCCTGCAGATGGGAGATCAACGTTGGGGATGGATTGAGGAACCACGGTTGATCTAGCAGATGAGGTCAGAGGAAGGGAAACCAGACTTGTCGAGGCCAATATGGAGCAATGAGGATCACTTTGCTCTTCAACTGTCGCGCTTTCTTTAGAAATTGGGAGAGGAGGATAGGCATAAAGAAGACCCGAGGGCCAAGTGTGGACTAGAGCGTCCCTAAGTGACTGCCCCTGAAGGGGGATCAGGGCAAAGTAGTTGCTACACTTGTAGTTGGTTGGGGAGGCAAACAGGTCGCAGTAAGGTTGGCCCCAGCGGTTAAGGATTATTGCCGCTATCAGGATTGAGAGAGCACTCATGAGGATGTAGAGTGCACCTGCTCAATTTCTCCGCTATCACGTTGGAGCTCCTGGGAATGTGCATTTCAATCAGAAAGCGGTTGTGAACTATCACCCATTGCCATATTCTCAAGGCCTCTTGGCATAACGGGACATCCATCAGAGAAAATCTTGCTTGCATCTCTGAGTTACACTTATTTGAAAAGACAAAGGGTGTTGTAGAGGGTACCACTGTGTGATAAATAGCCATTGAAGAAGTCTCATGTGGAATCTGGCTAGAGGAACAATGGTAATCAAAGCTGCCATTGACCCCACCAGCTGAAGTACAGATCAAGCTGGGGATTTGTGGTGACAAAGCAGCGGTTGAACTTGTTGTCTTATTCTCTGAAGTCTGTATTCTGGAAGGAATGCTGTGCAATTTCTCTTGTCCAACAGTACCCCTATAAATTCCAAAGACTGAGTTGGGAATGTGTTGGATTTCTCCCAGTTTATAGTGATTCCCAGGCTTAGAGTTGTTAAGAGAGTATACTGCAGGGCTTCTTCCAGTAGAGGCTTGGTAGGGGTGGTAAGGAGCCAGTCATCTAGATATGGAAATGCCTGGAATCCCTGACGTCGCAAGTGAGTGATAACCACTGCCATGCATTTCGTGAACACTCTGGGGGCTGTATGGAAGCGGAGGTATCTTCTTGAGTGTTTGTCCATTTTTATGTGGTAATACACATCTTGAAGATCTACAGAGCAAATCCAATCATCTTCTTCCAGAAGAGAAAGGATAGACTGAACCGTGACCATCCGGAATTTTTCGGTTTTTACAAATTTGTTTAGTGTACTGAGATCCAGAATTGGTCTCCAGTCCCCTGTCTTTTTTGGCACTAAAAAGAACATTGAGTAAAATCCGGATCATATCTGGTTGGGGGGACCGTCTGGATGACTATTTTTGTAGCAGCTTTTGGAGTTTGTGTGCTGCTGTTTCTCTTTGACTGGGTGGAACATCGGCTAATACTCTTGATGAGACTGGGCAAAGATGGAAGGGAATGTGATAGCCTCTGGATGTAATCCATTGTACCCAAGAGTCAGCTGTTATCTTTTGCCAGGCAGTGGGGTACAAGGAGAAATGACTCTCGACCACTTCCAGAGGTGAGCAGTCGGGCAATGCTTTGGGAGTGCTGCTAGTGTTGGCCAGAGAAAGAATCTCTGGAACCCCGGTTTCGCGGACCTCCTCTGCCCCGAAAGGGGCGTCTTCCATTCGAGTTTCCCCCTCTGCCTCTAGGTGAAAACTCTGCATGTTCATCCCGGAAAGAACTCTGTGATTTCTTGTGCCAGATCTTTCCACTCCTCTGATTTCTGGAGTAGAATCGCTGAGGAGTGGAGTGTCTGACACCAATGGCAGACACGGTCTTGCCATCTTGTTTGCACCGTGCCAGCGTATCCTTGACTTAAGGACCAAACAAAGAAGCATCCTCTATGGGGGCATTCATGAAGGAAGCCTTAAAGGAGTTCACAAAGTCACAAAGGCACATCCATGCATGTCGTCTGGCAACTATACCTGCGCCTGCAGCTCTAGCCACTCCTTCCATTGCGTGAGAAATAAGACGCATGGAATAGTTGGAAATGGACTCTAGGGTGGCTATCTGAGAAGCCACATTATCACGGACTTCATCAGAAACAGCTCCTGCCAAGGTTTTAAAGAACTGGTTGATAAGACCTCACTGAAGCCTTGTAAAATGTGCCAAATAATTCAAAGACCTTACGGCGAAGGTCGATGAAGCAAACACATGCTTCCCTAATCTGTCAATTGCCCGGGACTCCTTGTTGGGTAGATGGAAAGTTTGTCTCTCTTCTGCCAAATCCTTCTTAGTAGCAGCTTTCACCGCCATAGCATCTACTGGAAAACATTGTAATCAGTGGGGGTGCTTAGCCGGGGGCGATAATATTTTATCTGGCCTCTTAGGTATCGCTTCCATGGTATCAGGAGCCTTCCATGCGCACTGCATGATGAGCTGGACGAGCTCATCAGTAGGCAGGGTGACCCAGGAGGTAGGGGGCCGGGCATGAAAAGCCTGCAAGAATACGGATTCCTCAGAGGAAGGATTAGAGGGCTTCCAGTCACACCTCTGTCTAAAGATCTCGAGGATGTCACCAAAGGACACCTCATCCGAGGGTGACCTTGGGGACCCTTCCCTGTCATCAAAATCCGTATCTTCAGTCAATGACTCCTCAGTGGAGTCCATGTGCTTCCTCTTATACAATGCTTTGCGGAGTACTTGCTCAGTGGGAGGTTCTGAGGAAGACTGCAAAGAGGGGGTCTCCTGAGGAAGAGAGACCTGAGGGTCTTGTGCCCGGTGTCTGGGAGCTGAAGCTTGTGGCAGTTGCTGCACAGAGGGGGGAGAGGAATCCGACAAATGAGCTTTTCCAGCAGAGGCAAGCACCCTCTCCATGGACTGGAAGGCTGGCCCACCCAGGGAGGGATGGGAGCTTGGAACTGAGCACGACAACCTCAGAACCGGAGTCACACCCCGTCCTGATGAGCCCGCCCCCAGACCAGGAGTCTCAAGAGGACCGTGAACCGTAAGGCAGAGAGCAGGTGCCATAGAAAAAATTGGCAGGAATGCCCTCCCCAACGGCACAGCCACTGGCCTGAGAACAGCCCAATGCCCAGTGCACCGAAGGCCACAAGGACGACTCTGGTTCCAAAGTGAGATCCACTATTGGAGTCGGAGGGAGGGAAGCTGCTGTCAGAGTAATAGGCTTCGAGACTTGAGTGGAAGTCGAAGGAGGAGTATATGTTGGGGTTTGAGCAAAATACAATCACCTGAATGAGGGAACATGGACTTTGATGGTTGAGAGAGACCTCTGCCCACAAGCAACTGGTCAACAAGCCGCAAGACATCCTGCTCAGAAAGACTCTGGGTTGACCTCGTGGAGAAGGTTGATGGCAATTCTGGCCTTTCTAGGAAAGGACTATACTGACTGCTTGCAAAAGGATCCAGTGAAGGGGAATATTTGGTCCTTGCTAATTCAATTGGTGCAGAACTCAGAGCCGAGGAAGTCTGCACCGAAGAAAATTGTGGGGAAAAGGTCTGCGCCGAAGATGTCAGCGCCGTAGTAGTCAAAGGTGTCTGCATCGTAAAGGCAAAGGTCTGCCCCTAAGGGTACGGTGCCATAGTGGAAAGTGTCTGCACTGGCAATAAGGGCGGTGCCAAGAAGGACTGCACCGAAGTACATGTCGGTGCCAAAAAGGTTTGCACTGTGGAGTACAGAAGAGTCATACTTGGAGCTGAAGGTGACTGTACCAACGGTGCTGAAGGGGACCGAACCTGTATTGACGGTGCCATTAGGGGTTGTGACAGAACTGTCAGAACCATAGTTGTCTGCACCAGGAACTCTGGTGCAGATATCGATAAAGGAGACATGGCTGTAGTCAAGATAATTTGGGGCGGTGCCGAGCCTTGAGCCGACAGGGTCACAGGTGGCAGCACCAGAGTAGCAGTCAATTTCACCTTCTTGTGAGTCGACTCCCTACAATCTCCAGAGGGAGAAGAAGGGAGTGACTTCGAAAAAGAAAAGGAAGAACGCCTCTTGCGGAGTTTAACAGGAGGGGGTGAGCCCTCCGACCCAGAAATAGCCTCAGAGAAAGGAGACTTGAGGAGACCTTTCAAAATCAAATTATTCTTCCTGTCGTTGAGAGTCCTGGAAGAGAAGTTTTTACAAATCCCACACGGTGGGTCTACATTCAAGTGGGAGACATTAAGACAGTAGACACATAAGTCATGGCTATCGGAAAGTGGTAACTTACATTCGCAATCCTTGCACTGTCAGAAACCAACGGAACTTTTCTTATCTGACATAGCTGGTGTGGAGAAGAAGCACAGTAGCAAAAGGAAGAATAACGGCTACCCATGAAAAGGGTAAAAAGAGAAAAGGAAGGATTACCAATGATGGTAATGGAGAATTACCACAAGGTAAGAAAAGAGGGTAATAAACGGAAAAGACTAAATGGAGAGAGTCTAAAGTGTGCAATAGGGTAGGAAAATATTAGAATAAACTTTTGAGAAAAATGTAGAGTAATAACTATATATAAACTGTCAAAAAATTAGACACTTAGCTCAGAGAATGGCTTGACATGGCTGTTCAGCAATGAGGCAAACGAGATCTGAGGTAACAGGAAGCAGAACATTTTGGGTAGGACCTTGGCTCAAGTGTTTTTGGCTGACGGGAGCTTGATATTGGCTGGCTCGGTTCCAAGGATGGAACGGATAACCCATCAGTCAGGAATGAACGAAGATTAACATCAGATCGTTAGATCCATGTTGTCTGATTTTCATCCAGTTTAAACATATGGGTTGTCAGATCCAACCTGATCCAACCTTGGCACTGACTCTGAAGCTTCTTCAGATCCAGGGCTCTGACTCGTTCCCTACCCATAATTCCCTGGACTCCACTTTAGCTACTAGGATTGAGTTTGCCCCTCTCCACACTTACCAGAAACTGTTTAATGCTATATAAAGGAACTCTTGATTAAATATTCCCAATTTGCTGAGGAAAGAAGGGTACAGTCTGACATGACTGTGCACAGGCAGGGAATAAAGGGTTGACTCAACCATCTCAAAGCCATAGGTGACAATATGGAAGGAGATAGGTGGGAGGGAGCTTGCACAGGACAAAAATCAGACAACATGGATCTAATGTTACAGAAATTTCGTATCCAATGTTGTCTATTTTCATTCGTTTCAAACATATGGGACAGAATCTGAAACTGTCAAACTGGGTAGCATCAAGGAAGAACATACCTGAGCATGGTGGAACCAAAGAAGGAATGTGACCTGGATTGTACATGTAGCTTACATAAAGACACAAATGTGTATACCATAGACCAAATGGCCGCAGCACATATGCCATCAACAGACTGTCCCCTATTTGAAGACTGTTGAGGTAGAAACTGCCCTAGCTGGATGAGCCTTTGGTTTACATGGCAAGGGTAAATTCTTCTTATAACAGTCAAAAGAGATACAATCTGACAACCATCTCAACAAAGTAAATTCTGCCACTGCTCTCCCCAAATTTTTGAAAATAAAATTAGTAACTGATCACCTCTTCTGAACTAGTTTGTTCTGTGCATGTAGAATTTGAGTTGTCTGTGGACATCTAACATATGCAACATGTATTCTCCTTTTTTTGAATATCTGAGGGAAAATACTGGTACTGATTTAGGTTTATTTTGGCTGTCACCTTAGCAATAAAGGACAGATTGTGAAAAACTAAGTAGGGAAGTTTACATG
Source organism: Protopterus annectens (assembly GCF_019279795.1). Classification (NCBI taxonomy): domain Eukaryota; kingdom Metazoa; phylum Chordata; order Ceratodontiformes; family Protopteridae; genus Protopterus; species Protopterus annectens. Next base: position 931,547,148 of record NC_056731.1, on the reverse strand, counting down.
AGAGTTCCTGTAACTCAAAAATGTATCTGGCTGATGTCACTCCTACTAGGAAAATTGTTTTCCAAGTAAGGAATTTTAGGTCTGATGTAGCTACAGGTTCAAAAGGAAACTGAGCCAGAGCCTGCAGCATAACGACAACATCCTGTAGAGGGGTTGGGCTTCTAACAAGAGGTCTTAGTAGCAAAGGTACTTTTCAAGAAAGCTTTATAAATTGTCAGTTAAGCTATAGGAATGTCCTTATGTCCAACATGAAAATTTGAAATAGTTGCCAGCTGAAACTTGATGGTTGAAAAGCTGGAACCTTTATCAAAGGGCTCAGATCAGAATTGTAGTATGGATGGGACAGGTGCTGAAAAAGGATCAAGTCCTTTAGAAAGGGCCCAAATAGAGAATTTATTCAATTTTCTCTGGTATGACTTTCTAGTGAATGGTTTCTGAGAAACAGAAAGAATACTGATTACCGCAGGGGGAAGCCTGGCATCTCTGGCTATATTTAAAATTGAAGGAACCATGCATACCTCTCAATTGTTCAGATTTTTGCAGAATGTCCACATTTTTGACTCATATTTTTAGTCTGCTCCTCATAAAAAAAGAAGTTATGTTCTTACCATAACATTCCATGTGAGTTGTTCATCTCGCCTTCATTCTTACACATGTGTCCGGAGCCGATCCATCGGCTCCGAGTCAGCTGCTTTCACAAGCTAAAGATCTCAGAGTAGCTCAAGGCCAAGTCCCTATCCCATGATGCTCTCTGTCCTACCTCAGATCTAGTTTGCTGATTCCAGCATGTAACAAATATAACACATAACATATACTCCAACCGGAGTAAGAAGTTACATAACAAGACCTACCAGACTACAAGTCTTACTCATTCTTTGAGAACCTGGAGGGGGAAGGCAGGTGGGAATGTAAGAATGAAGGCGAGATGAACAACTCACATGGAACGTTATGGTAAGAACATAACTTCTTTATTTGAAGTTGTTCAATCTCTCCGTTCATTCTTACACATGGGTAGCGTCCCAAGCACCCTAATCCTGTGTGGCTCATGGGTGTATATTCCTGAGGACAGTGGAACCAAAGGAAACCCTGTCCTTGGAGGCCCTGTCCACTTTATAATGAGTGATAAAGGTATGCGGCTTAGACCAAGTGGCAGCTGCACATATACTGTCCAAAGGCAATCGAGCCGCATAAGCAGAAGTGGAAACAGCCCTAGCGGAATGTGCTTTCACGTCATGTTCTAATGGTTGGTTCACTGAGGAGTATGTAAATTTAATGCAGTCAGTTAACCATTTGGAAAGGGTAACTTTAGACACTGGTAAACCTTTCGTACCATCAGCATGAGAAACAAAGAGTTGTTCAGATTTCCTAAATTCCTTTGTTCTGTCCAAATAGAATCTCAATTGTCTGTGGACATCAAGCTTATGCAACATGTACTCCAACTTGTTAGAATGGTTACTGAAAAAGGTTGGAAGTTCGATAGTTTGATTCAGGTTAGTCTCGGAACACACCTTTGGAAGGAATGAAGGATTAGTCCTCAGTGACACTCTGTCAGGGTGAAACACCAAATATGGGGGGTTTGATAGATAGGGCTTGAAGCTCGGACACTCTACGTGCTGAGGTAATGGCTACCAAGAAAATTGTTTTCCAAGAAAGGAATTTTAAATGGCAGGATGATGCAGGCTCAAAGGGAGAGAGAATAATCCGTGACAGCACAAAATTTAGATTCCAGGGAGTAAAAGGTTGTCTGACAGGCGACCTAAGATGAATGGTACCCTTTAAGAAGGCCCTACATAGTCTGTGAGATATTAGGTTAGAACCTTCAAATTCGAGGTGGAAATTCGAAATTGCAGCCAATTGTACTCTTATAGTGGCAGCTGCAGCACCTTCATGAAAAACTTAGATAAAAATTACAGAATACTAGCAATTGGGACAACGTAAGGATCAATGTTATTCTGGGAGGCCCAAAAAGCAAATCGCTATCCATTTGCTGGCATACAACTTTCTAGTGGAAGCTTTATGTGAAGATACAAGAATATGCTGTACCTCTGAAGAAACGTCGTGTGACCTGGCTAGGTTGGGAATCGGAGCAGGCAAGCTGTCAGTCTGAGGGAACGAAGGGGGGATGGAGGGCCCATGATGAATGTGTCAGCAGATCAGGAGCTGGGTCCAGAATCCAAGGTTCCTCCAATTGATAGAGTCGAAGGAAGGGAAACCAAATATGTCGAGGCCAAAAGGGGCTATTAAGATTACAGTCCTTCCCAGGACTTTGGCTTTCTGTAAGAACTTTGGAATCAGGGGAGTTGGTGGAAAAGCATATAGGAGTCCCGGGGGCCAATTGTGCACGAGCGACTCCTTTGGGCTGTCCCCTGGTGGGGATTCAGGGCAAAGTAGCTTCTACATTTGGCATTCATAGGGGATGCAAACAGGTCGCAGCAAGGCTGGCCCCATCTGTGGAAAATCATCTCCACAACATAGTCTTTGAGAGACCACTCGTGCGGTAACAGAATGGCTCTGCTCAATTTGTACACGATCACGTTGGATTTCCCCGGGATATGCGTTATCAGAAAGCCCCGGTGGATATCGCCCACTGCCAAATTCTCAAGGCCTCTCGACATAAAGGGTAAGACTTGGTTCCCCCTTGCTTGTTGATGTACCAGACCACAGACATGCTGTCAGTCTGTATCGCAATCATCTCCAGAGGAAGAGAGTCGTGGAAGTGTTGCAACACCAAAAGCACCACTCTCAGCTCCAGAACACTGATGTGCAACTGTGACTCTGTTTCTGACCAGGTGCCTTGGGCTGTTCTTCCCTGAAAAAGCCCCCCCCCCCAACGCTATCAGAGAAGCATCCGTGGTTACCATGACTGACGGTGGGGGAGAAACAAATGGTCAACCTACTGTAACCTGGTGGCTGGTCAACCACCAACGAAGATCCTTCTTGCAAGAGTCTATAATCATTATTAAGAATGACATTGGAAGATGCTGGTAAGACCACTGGGTGAAGAGTAACCATTGAAGAATCCTCATGTGCATACGCCCCAGAGGAACTGCTATGAGCATAGCTGCCATGATACCTAGTAGTTTCAATACTTGAGAGGCCGGTACTTTTTTTCTCTGTACAATGTCCGATACTTGGTTTAGAAGAGTGGCTATTCTGTCCAGAGGCAATCTTACCGTGGGGGTGGTGGTGTCTAATTCTGCTCCGATAAAGGAGATACTCTGCGATGGCGACAACGTAGACTTGTTGAAATTTATAGTTATGCCTAACTGACAGCAGATATTGAGAGTGTGATCCCTAGACAGAATTAGTTGATGCCTGGAGGCGGCGGTAAGGAGCCAGTCATCTAGATAAGGAAACACTTGGAATCCTAGATGCCTCAGGTGAGCTGTAACCACTGCCATGCATTTGGAAAACACTGGGGGATGTTGTGAGGCCAAAGGGCAGTACTCAGAATTGGTAGTGACTGGTTCCCAGCTGGAAACGCAGGTGATCTCTGCATGGTCTGGCCATTTTGATATGATAGTACGCATCCTTGAGATCTAAGAGCACATCCAATCGCCCATTCCTAGGAACAGGAGGATCGACTGAAGAGTGACCATCCGGAACTTCTCCTTCTTTACAAGTGTGCTAAGTCTGCTGAGGTCCAAGATGGGCCTCCAGTCCCCTGTCTTCTTTGGAACTAAAAAGTATCTGGAGTAAGTTCCGGATCCTATCTAGTCTGCTGGGACTGGCTGAATGACTCTCTTTTCCTGCAGCCTCTGGATTTGTATGGCTGCTTGATCCCTGAGACTGGGTGGAATGTCTGGGATTTTCTTTCGAACAGGTGGGGTTTCTAAGAATGGTATGATGTAACCTCTGGTAACAATGCTTTGTACCCAAGAATCTTTTGTAATTCCTAGCCAGGCATCTGGATACAAAGACAAGCGATCCCCGACTGCCTCCAGAGCAGGACAGTTGGGCCTCCTTTCAGGAGTGCTGGTAGGGTTTACCAAAGAACTGATCCCTGTCATCCTAGTTTTGCGGACCCCCCTCTGCCGCTGGGGCAGCGTCTTCCATTGTTACCCCCTCCTCTGCCCCTGGAGGGGGGTTCACTACGTGTGTTCTGGAAAGCTCCTTGGGACTTCCAGAACCACATTTTTCCACATTTCAGCCCTTTGGGGTATGGTCTAGTAGAGGTGGAAAAATGGACTCCTACAGCAGATAGAGTATTTCCATCTTGCTCACACCTAGTGAGAGTCTCCTTGATTTTGGGCCAGAAAAGAGATGAGCCATCGAATGGGGTGTTAACGAAAAAAGACTTGAAGGCTTCCACAAAGGAGCATAAGCGCATCCAGGAATGTCTACGAAGAGCTGTTGATGAACCCGCTGCACGACTTGAACCATCGGCTGCATAGGAAATGAGCAGCATGGACGAGTTAACTATGGAATTAAAGGTATTAAGCTGGACTGTCACCTTCTCGGAGACACCTCCATGTGTACTACCCTGCAGAGTATCTCCGAGATCTTTTAGGAGATCTCTTTGAAGACGGGTAAAATGAGTCAAGTAGTTAAGCAATCTCATAGCAAAGGTCGCAGAACTAAAGATGCGTTTCCTGTACCAGTCCATAGTCCTGGAATCTCTATTAGGAGGATGGACAATAGAAGAGGTTTCAGACATCTCTTTCTTGGTGGCTGCCACCACCACCATGGCATCAAACGGCACTCCCTTAGTGAGGAACATCTTATCTTGAGGGGAAGTAATAAACTTGTTGGGACTCCGAGGGACAGGTTCCATAGTATTAGGAGACTCCCATGCCCTTCAAGCAACCAATTCCATTAGTTCATCGATGGACGGAGTCACCCAGGAGGTGGAAGGTTGAGACCCAAAGGCCTTCAGGAGCACCGACTCATCCTCAGTAGGGCTAATGGACTGCCAGTCACCCCTCTGCTTAAGGACTTCAAGGATATCAGCAAAGGAGATATCCTCCGAGGGGGACTGTGGGGACCTTCTGACTCCTCTAAGTCGGTGTCTGATGTCAGAAACTCCTGCGGGGAGTCTAAATGCTTCCTTTTGCAAAGTTTCTTCCTGGGAACCTCATCGGGGGGCTTCTGGTGAGGTCTCAGTAGAACATGGGTCACCCAATGGGGTTACCTGAGGCTCTGGGTCTCGTTGCTTCACAGGGACCTGTGATGTACAGGCAGAAAGTGGCACTTTAGGGGAGGAGGAGGAGGGCCTTGATGACGTGTGCGCCTTGGAAGACATAACCCTCGTCATAGCATCAAAGGCTCCACTGCTCCGACCCGAGGAAGCTGCCGGTTCCGAAGAAGACGGCAACCTCCCTGATGCCGAGACAGTAGGCTCTGAACCAGTGGAAGGAGCCAAGCTCATCCGCTATGATGCTCTGAGAGGAAGGGCTGGAACTGATGCATCGGTTCAACTCTCCCCCCCCCAGAGCCCACCAGAGAGTGTCAGCTCCCAGACTCTTCAAACGGCACCGAAGAAGTCAGGGTTGATGGAGCTGATAGCACTGTAACAGGCCTCGGGTCCACAATCATCAGGTCCCCCTCCCCCCGGCTCCAAAGGCCCGGCTCGGCTCGAAGGAGGAGTAGTCACAGCAGGTGCAATGGTCTTGGGCTCTAAAACTGGTTGAGTCAAAGCCAACAATAATTTTGCCAGTGCTAAGTTCTTGAGAAGCCTTTGCACCACTCGGTCCACATCAGAGAGGGTTCTCTAAGAACAAGTCGAAGGAATTGAAGAAGCCACCGATTGTAGATTGGGTGACCTTAAGGTCTCTGAGACCGGCTCCAAAACTGGGGACCGTCTCCAAAACACTGGCTCGGTGCACGGTTCCAAAGACTGCGGAGCCGGCGACCACACCTTCACAGCAAGGCTCAGAGCTGATAACTTGGGCTCCAAGGAAGCTTTGGAGGACTTCGACCCCTTTGACGACTTGGAAGTCTGGTTAGTCTTGTTCAAGGACTCCTGAAAATCTTGCTTCAGCAAGCCTCTATCCACCAGCTTTCGTCTTCACTCTAGCAATACCCGGCTACTAAAAGAATGGCAGATATAGCAATCCTTTTGGAGGTGAACTGGCCCCAAGCAATCAACACAATTGACATGGTAGTCAGTGACAGACATTTTCTGCCTGCATTTTGGGCACTTTTTAAAGCCTGACTTCTGCTTTTCTCACTGATCAGCCATACTCACAAAAAAACAACAACAGTATGCACCAATCAGAACAATTATTTAGTCACTCTAATAACTACAGCAAACACACACCGCAAACTCTACAACAACTGCATAAACACTGTAAATCTAACTAGAAATCCTAATTTTATAAAGACTATCTATCTAAACATGCTAAATATAAGTATAAACTAGCGAAAGCTAACTCTAAATCTTAACTTTAAGAACACTATCTATATAAGAAAGCTAAATATAAGAATAAGCTGGACAGGGAACTCGTTTAACAACTAAGGCAAGGCCAAAGGCCTAAGAGCAGCCGCTCTTAACAGATGAAATTCTTGTCAAGCACAACAAAAGGCTGAGCTAAACAAAGTCTAACTAGCCCAACAAAAATAGTCTATACAGAAAAACTGCAAAAACTTTGCTATAAAGGTACAATAAGTAGAAAAAAATCCTCAATACTGGCCTGAGCTCTCCAATGACCTCCGATCTGTTGCAGCAGCAAACTAGATCTGGGGCAGGACATAGAGCATCATGGGATAGGGACTTGGCCTCAAGCTACTCTGAGATCTTCAGCTTGTGAAAGCAGCGGCCTCGGAGCTGATGGATAAGCTCCGGACCCATGTGTAAGAATGAACAGCGAGATTGAACAACTTCACATATTGTGTTTTTTGACAAAATCACTGGGATGATCTAAGGATTAAAGTCACTAAATAATGACATGCATTTCAGTTTCAGACTTCATATCATTCAGAAAATGTTTGCTAACACAAATCCTGTTATTCTAGCAACTTTCTAAGTTTATAAGAGCAATGTTTAAAATGTGTCCCTTTTTTGGCCCTCTGTCCCCCCCATTATGTCAGGCTTTGTCCAGATTTCTTGTGCTAAGAGGTTGATAGGTATGGAACCATGCAGTCAATTTCATGGACTTCTGATCCGAAGGAGGCAGTCCAGATGGGTGAGTCAGTAGGTTTGGTTAAAGACCCAACATCCATGGGGGATGTACTAGAAGCTCCATAGCTAAGGGAACCATGTCTGTTGAGGCCAAAAGGGGGCAATGAGGATCACCCTGGCCTTGCACTGTCTTGCTTTCTGTATGAATTATTTTCATTGAGGGCAAAGGTGGAAAGGCATATAGGAGACCTGGAGGGCAATTGTGAACCAGAGTGTCTTTGGGTGACTGACCCTAAGGAGGGATCAGGGAAAAGTACCTGGTGCATATACTGTTGATACAGAAGGCAAAGAGGTTGCAGCAAGGCTGGCTCCACAATTCTGCTCAATTTGTCTGCTAACATATTGGCCAACACTGGGATGTGCATTGCTACTAGAAAACAGTGTGAAGACATCGCCCATTGCCAAACTCTCATGGCCTCTCAACATACAGGATAAGAATATGTTCCCCCCTGCTTGCTGATGTACCATAACACTGCCATGTTGTCCATCTGTATGGAAATCACACCATTGGGGAAAAGGTCCTGGGATGCCTGTAATGGTAAGAGGACCACCGCCAGCTCCAAGAAATTGATGTGAAGATTTACCTCTAGAGATGACCATGTTCCTTGGATCATTTTCTCTCTGAAGTGCCCCCACACACCCTAGAAGGGATACATCCATGGTTACTACTGCTACAGGTGGATCTATTTGAAATGACTGCCCTCAGTTACTGTAGAAGATGTTACCCACCAAGCAATGTGCTGTTTGCAGACTTCAGTAATTCAAATCTTTGCATGAAATAGATGAATAGACTGAGACCACTGAAGATCTATGCTGCACATCCAATCATACTTCCTCAGCAGAGGTAAAATTGACTGAACTGTGCCCATCCACAATTTTGTCTGTTTCACAAACTGGTTTACATGACTGAGATCTAGAATGAGTCTGAGGTCCTCCTTTTTCTTTGGTACTAAAGAACTTCAACTAGACTACAGATTCTAACTGGTCTTTGGGGACTGGTTGGATGACTCTTTCTTCTAGCAGCTTTGAAACTTCTGTGGCTGCTAAGTCCCACTGACTGGGTGGAACACTGGGGACTTTTTTTCTTCTTCTTCTGAAGTGGAAGGAAAAAGGTAATTGAGTAGCCTCTGGAAATTATCTTTAGCACCCAAGAAACTGACATTATGCTATGTCAAGCTTGAAGATGCAAAGATAGGAGCCCCCTGACTGCTTCCAGAATGCAGCAGTCAGGCAATTGTTCAGAAACATTGATAGGCTTTCTCAGTAACAGGACCGCAAAAGCCATGGCTATGTGTTCTGCTTCTGCCTCTAGGGCATCATCCATTAGCATTACCTGCCCTCTGCCACAGGAAGGTCTATCACCCAGGGAGTCATGGTAAGAGCTCTGTGAATTATGGAACCACATCTTCTTCTCCAGTCTTTGATTCCTAGAAAAGGATCTTTGTGGAGATGAGAAACAGACTCCCACTGCACAGAGATTCTTACCATCCTGTTGACTCCTGGTGAGTATGTTTTGAATCTTAGGCCCAAAAAGAGTTTAACCATCATAGGGTCATCCACAAAGGATGACGTAAAGCCTTCCAGAAAGTCACAAAGTTGCATCCAGGACTGATGATGCATGGTAATACAGGTGCCTGTCACTCTGGCTGTGCCATCAGCTGTGTTGGAAAGCAATTGTGTGGCCAAATTCGAGGAGGTGCAGGGTAGAAATTTTGGAGTCCACCATTTTCTGTACATCTGTAGGCAATACCCCCAAGAGAGACTTGACAATATCTTTGGTCAAGTATCTCTGGAATCTGGTTAGATTAGCCAAATAATTTGGTGATCTAAGGGTACAAGTCACTGATGCATAGGCCCACTTCCCAAATTTGTCCATTGCCCTAGACTCTCTGTTGGGGGGGGGGTGAACAGAGGAACTCTCTTTCAATAGTTTCTTCTTAGTGGCTGCTGCTATCACCATAGCATAAACTGGTGGACCCTTGTTCCAGTGTTTCATGTCCTTAGGAGCAGCTAAGTTGTAATCTGCGTTTTTCGGAATGGTTTCCACCACATTAGGGTCCTTTCATGCCCATTGAGCCATAAGGTCGATAAGGGGATCAACAGGTGGTGCCATCCAGGATGATATTGGGCCAGAACCAACTGCTTCCAGGAACAATGACTTGTCAGGTGAAGGGATTGGGACAACCAACCACCTCTCTGATTCATGAATTCGAGTATATCACCAAAAGTGATGTCTTCAGAGAGGGAGTGAAGAGAAACCATCCCTTCCTCTAAGTCAGTGTCGTTGATGAATGATGAAGAAGAGTCTATGTGCTTCCATTTGCATGCTCACTTTCTTCTGTGAGGTCCTTTTGTGGGAACAGAAGGCTCTGAATCAGATGGTGAACTGACAAAGTAGATCTCGGAAACCCTTGGAACTGAATGCCCTTGTCTGACAAGATGATGATGGGAGGAAGCAGACCCCAGTTGGGGCTTGTATGGAACAGCACTGATTGGAGGCACCTTATCCTTGGACCATCCCAAGGATCCTCTCCAATCTGAAGAGGAAAGTGAACCCTCGGCACTGATTATTCCCAGCCTTGAAGCAATCTCAGATCTAAGCTACCCAGGGCCGAAGCCCTGAGGGGAAGAGATGGCTCTGAGAATCTCAGTGTTGACTAACCCTCCCCCTGAACTCAGCACAGAACCTTTGGCTCTGAATTTCTTCTCAATCCGATATTGGTGTCAAAAGAGATAGGAAAGTATTCAACACTGAAGCTGTTAGCAATTCAGTTGCTGACAAAGGTGCTCCACTTCCAGATGGATCCAATAACACCAGAAGGGTAGACTGGTACTTATTCAGAAAGTGGAAGGCTCTGATGGTCAGTACTCAGTACCTTCAGAGGAGACAGCATTGAGACAACCCTGAGCTATATTTGCATCCTCAAAAACTTCCTCATCATCTTGTTGACATCTTGCTCTGAGACTTTGAGATGAATGAGTAAATGATGCCACTGATGGTGGTCTGGAGTGCCTCTCATGAGGAACAGGGAAGTGCAGTCTGGGACTCGTGGGTTCTGGAGAGTACCTAGCTCTTGGGGATGGAGATCAGAGGTGAGGAACCATCAGATCTAATCTGCAAGCACATTTCAGGTTGGCAGGTTGGTCCCAAGTGAAAATTTTCCTTGCCCTTTTTTTTTTTTTTTTTACCTTTATCTTTAACTTTAGGCTTATCTTGCTTCTTAGAAAGGGAAGAAGAAGAGGTTAAAGGTGTAGTGCCTGTCTGTGTTGGAAGGAGCCCTTTCAGAACCAACTTGTCCCTTTTAGTCTGAAGGGCCCTTGCAATGAAGGTTGCACAAGACTGGTAGTCTATATCCAAATAGGTAGTGTCCAAGCAATAAACTCAGAGTGCGGATCCTGGGGCGGGAGCTTATGTCTGCACTTTGAACATTTTTTTGAATCCAGGCAATTAGGCACACAGAAATAACCTACAAGGAAAGCTAGTTATTAATGTACACACAGTCCTACTAACTATACTAAGAGAAAAATACTATGCATATAAATACTTTTATTTTTTTTATTTTTTTCTTTTAGAAACACTACATTAGAACTTGGCCAAATAGGCCAAAAAATGGAAGTGGATAGAAAGGCAGCAACGGTATAAAACACTACCTGTAAACACACTACAACAGACTACTAGGCACACTAACACTTTAGTAAAAAGAAAAAGAGAGAAAACTCTCTTGGTAGAAGGTAGAGAACACCTGTGATCCAAAAAAGATACAACGCATTGAGGAGAGCTCTTTCACACGTCCAATGACTTCAGGTGGCAAATGAGATCTAAGTAGATAAAGTGGAGTACAGGGAATTATGGGTAGAGAAGGAGTCAAAGCTCTGGTTCTGAACAAGCTTCAGAGTCACTGCTGAGGTCAGATCTGGTCAGATGTGACAACCCATATGTTTGAAACAGATGAAAATAGACAATACTGGATCATAAGTTATAAAATTAATTGTAAGGCTGTGGAGTTTCAATAATAATCCATTTCTTATCCTATACAGTCCATTTTATTGTCTGTCTTTCTCTTGCTTGACCTATCAGTTTTTTGGGGTGGGGGGGTTGTGGACTACTTCCTTCTACCATACGGGGCCATCCTGACCTAACCCAGTAGTAGGAATGTTTAAATATTCCCAGGACTCTTCTTCTTCTTCTTTCGGCTTTTCCCAGTTAGGGGTCACCACAGCGGATCACCTGTCCGCTCATGATTGACAGTGGAGTTTTACAGTGTCGAGTTGCCAGCCCGGCACCCAACCTTCCACAGAAGGCACACACATGCACGCACTCACACCTAGGGCCAATTTAGAGTGTCCAATCCACCTACAGCATGTCTTTGGGATGTGGCAGGAAACCAGAGCACCCGGAGGAAACCCACATAACCAGAGGGAGGACATGCAGACTCCACACAAAAGGTACCCCAGCTGAGGATCGAACTGGAGAACCTCTTGCTGTGAGGTGGCAACGCTAACCGCTGCACCACCGCGGCCGCCCTGCATATTCCTAGGACTCTAAAGTGTCTTTTTTTTTTCTCTACTGGCACCAGTGCATAAACCAGGAGTGGGAACTTTTTATCATGGGACCTGTGCATGCAGTCTTCTTTTTTATTTTTTGACCTGCCTGTCTACATAATATATAAAACACACTCTATTAAACAGTCTAGTCTTGGAAAGATTTTACAAAAACAGGGTCAATCACATGAGGGTACTCACTAAGACTTGATGAATTCATTTCCAGCAATTCTACTCATCTTCCCTTGCTGATTCCATCTCTTCATTTGGACCCCACATACTTTTAAGGCCTCCTATAATAGTGCTGTACATTTACTTTTTCATTTTTGCTACATACAAAGTTTACTTCTGTTTGAGAGTACATATTATATAACACTGCTTTGCATGGAAGATTGTAACCATAGATTTATTCTGCCTGTCAAACTGGAAAGTGCAGACTTAGTTACTAATATCTGTTTATATCATTATATTCTGATACTGACAGGCACAGTGACACTTGACTCCCTCCCTACAAGGGTCTGGGGAGAACACCGCTTTCCAGATTGATATTCTCTCTCTACAGCATTTGGACAGTTCCCTACATCAATTCATGTAGAGTCTTCCTTTTCCTCTGTCTTTTCTAAGACACATTTTGCTGAGTTAGATATGTTTGTATCAGCAGTAGATTAACTTTATCTTCCTCCTTATTCAGAGTGCTAAAGGAACAGAAGCAGATACTCCCCTCCCTCACTAAAAACTAACACACCTGTTTTTACCTTTAGTAAGGCTCAATGAATACATTATCAAACACATACATTTATCATGCGTAAAACTGTTAGCTGTTTCTGTCCATTTGTCATATCCTATAGAACAGTTTGCTGCCAAAATAGGTATACTTTATAATTCTAATAATCTTGTTTGTTTCTGCCTATAGAGAAAGTCTTACTATCATTCTAGATGCATACTCAGCACACCTGGACATTATTACTTAGGCATAAATTGCTGATAAACCATTCTACATTGTACTCTGATTTGGCAGGCTGAATGTGCCTGAGTCTGATTATCCATAATCTGCTGGCATACCTTCCCAGTGTATTCTGTTGGAGACTCATTGGAAAAATAACCTACTGATTGTTTTGGAAGGCTCCCTGGGATAAGAAATCTATATCAACCTACAAAGAAACTGCAAAGCTACTCTTGACCCAGCATTTGAGAATCCCCCATCTACTTCAAAGATAACACCTATTAAAGATATAGAAAATAGATTACATACCCTTTAATACCCCAGTAGAAGCTGATGGCCTTCACTTAATCTCATCATACTATTCAAAGACCATATCCTCTTTCCTACGAAAACCCTTTACAACCTCTGTCTAATTAAAACATTTCAAAGAATGGAAAGCTGCAATAGTGAAACCTATCCCTAACATCCAACACAAATGACTTCAGACCAATATCACCTACCATAAGCAAAGTACTTGAGAAACTAGTACACATCCAGCTATCAGAATACATCATTTTCTAACGGATTCCCTCCCTTTCTCTCAGCATCAATATGGCTTCTGGTCTGGTCTGGCAGAAGCACCTTTACAGATGACACATTTAAGAAAATGGACAAAGGCCTATTAACAAGAACCCTTTTCAGTGACCTAGCAAATGCTTTTAATCCAGTTCACCACTCACTCATCTTAGACTCCCTTCTTAGGGCAGGAATAGGTTCCAACATGGTACAATGGCTCAAAGACTTCCTGCCCAGCAGGCAATTTAAACACCAAACAGAGAACACATTTTCCCATTCCACTCTTCTAATTAATAAACTATCTGCCGACCACCCCCAAATTCCAGTTGTTTACATGTAGATGACATGGTCAACTACAGAGCTAATAACACTAGAATTAGACCTGTCACTTTCAGACTGTATACTTCAAAACAAGTTCATTTCTCACTCAAAAAAAAAAAAAAAACTATTCTACTCAAAACTGCCCACAAATTATCCAACCCCTGAAAAAGTGGATCATTTTCTGTAGTAAACAAGAAAAGATTGAAAAAGTGCAGTAATCCAAATACTTGAGTGACTAGCTGGACACAGACCCTAGCTTACAATACCATATTCCAGTCACTAAAGCCAAGGTAAACAAGCACCTTTTCTGGACCCAAACAAATCTCACTTTCTCTCCCCTGCAGGAAGACTTGTACTAGAAAAGGAGTATTTCTCTCACAGCTAAAATATGGACTTCTCCTAATCAGAGCAGCTACAAAAAAGAATGAGACACCTCCAATCTACAACCAATAGTATCTGTTGATGTACAACCCTATCCACATATACAGGGCATAACTGTACCACACTCTGAAAGGCAAAGTGGCTCCTTATTAAACATAGATCAGTACTTCTCATAGTCTCTCCAGTCTTTAAACTATTCAGTCTAGACTATTTTCTCTTTATTGCCAGCAGACTGACCAAATAAACCTCACATACGATAGCAAGTTAATCCCTACCCGCTACCCCCAACTTGCTAACAGCACAGCCAATAATAAACTTCAATGTACAGATCATGCTTTCTCAGTACAAGCTCCAATAATCAGGGAGTCCAAGCTCACAAATGCGGGTCTATATTACATCGCCAAAATCGTATTCCGGTGAATACCTATTCACTGACACCTAATCAGTGAAAATCGCTTCAGCGATTCGTTGAATTTACTAAGGTCAAGGACATACCTGGCCAACAACAGAACTTTGCCTTTTTCTCCACTGCAGTGTGATCTCAGAGTTGGTATATGTAGTTAGGGGGGTGTGGAGGAGCCCCCCACAATGGGTGGGTTCGATTGATGTATATTTTGCTCCATTGTTCTTCAGCCAAGTATTTCCTTGCCCTTAGTAAATTCAGCAAATCGCTGACGCAATTTTCGCTGATTAGGTGTTGGTGAATAGGTGTTCACCAGAATAAGATTTCAACGATGTAATATAGACCCCACTAATGCTACCAAAATTCAAGAAAGCACCTCTTTAAAGATGCTACAGGCAAATGCTTCTTGACCAGTAAAGTAACCTAGAACCCAGTCTTGAAGTGTATTTCCCACTCGCATTTATTCTAATGTGTTATGTTACTGCTATTGCCCAAAAGAATGATCAACACAGTCCTTAGCTAGGACTCTTCCTCCTTCTCTGCTACTACTATTCCTCCTAATAGGTTGTTCTTCCATTCTAGCTAACCAACTGCACTCTATACTCTTTCTACTTCTCCCTATAGCCCCCAAACTACCTAAATTACTATCTAGTAAAGTTAAAATGTTCCATATATTGTGAAGTATGTATTGTTGTTGTTGTGTCTTTCGGCTTTTCCCAGTTAGGGGTCGCCACAGCGGAACTCTGGTCTGCTAATGATTGGCAGTAGATTTTTTTTACGTGCCGAGTTGCCAGCCCTGATGCACAACCTTCAATGAAGGTACGCCCATTCACGCATGTCTCCACACAGAAGACGCTCTAGCTGAGAATCGAACAGGACAACGTCTTACTGTAAGGCGACAACGCTACCGCAGCACCACCACTGGATATTGTGAAGTATGTATATACTGTAAAATCAAAAGTTGCTTACTCATATGATAATTTAAAATGTACGATGTTCACCTTACAGACACGAGGTGCAGGGTTTGATTCTCACATGGGGTAATTGGCTAGGCTTAAAATGGCCCACAAGGGCAGTTAGCCTAATAATAATCTATGAAACTTGTTTCTATGAAAAGTTAAAATCTCATTATCATGTATAGGCTGCTAATTGACTTGTGTGTAGTTAAACTGAGCTTTAAGGCTACAACTTGCTTAATGTTGCTTTTGATTACTGTTAAATTGTTATATAAGGCTACTCTCCCAGTTTATAAGCCTTTACTGCACCTTGAAAAGATCTACGAGGATCAGCGTTCTAGCTCTGTTAATAAAAAGAAGAAAAAAAACATAAATATAGAAAACAGACAGATGGATAGGGGTAGACAGACAGATAGATAAATTGATAGACAGATGGATAGATAGAAGGTTATATTCATTAAGACTGCAATAAATACCATGAAATTAAAAAGTGAAAAACAATGTTATGTGTGGTGGGTAATATGGATGTTTTACCTGACAAAAAGCATTCCAAAACCTCAACACTGCCATTTCATCCACCCACAAAATATCTTATTACACATCAGCCTTGCTTTCACTTTGCATGTCATTGTTTTAAAACTTTTTTGTTATAGCTATGAATACCTATGCTTGGATTATTTATAGAATAACTTTAAGCTTGTATAAAACAAAGTCATTCTTGTCTTTTTTCAGTTGTAAACATACATTCCAAACTGTGCTGACACAACTGTAGCTGCAAACATTATATATCACTTTTAACATATAGGATCATAGGAGGTTGCTAGGATAATAGCCCTGAGGCAAAAAGCATGTAACTTAAGGCCATGACTTTGGCGCCAGTCATTTGTTGCTGTGAGACCCTCTTGCAGTATGTTAATATCATTTGGGGAGTCAATGTCAGCACCCAACTTACAGCTGTCTGCAAACTTGGTCAGCCACAGGCCTTTTGTCTTTGCAGTAGGGGTCACAGGACAGATCCCTGGGGAACACCACTAGTGACAGGTCTGCTGTCGGAGGTAGAGATGCCTATTTTTACCTTGTAGGTCCTATCGGTGGCCAGCCACTTGATGAGATAGGGATGTATGCCAAATTGTGTTAGCTTTTCAATGATGCCCGAGTGGGGGATTGTGTCAAAGACCTTGGCCAAAGGTAAGCTGTATGTACTGACTTTCCCTCATCCAGGGCCTTGGTGACAGTTTCAAAGAAGTCAACCAGGTTCAGCAGGCAATATCAGTCCTTGATGAATCCGGAGTGGGTGGGGTCAAGTGCTTGGGGATTGCCTATGGCCTTGTTTATGAGATCCATAATAATACGCTCCATGGCTTTACAGATCAGACTTGTCAGGCTAATAGGTCGATAGTTTCCAGGGTCAGTAGTTGCACCACCTTTGTGCAAAGAGATGACAATGGCAGTTCTCCACTCTGCTGGAATGAAGCCTGTTCTTAGGCTGTGGTTTAATCAGGTGCTCAATGGCAAAGCTAGTTCTTGCTGGAGATGATGCAGAATATAGCCTGGGATACTATCAGGTCCCATGGAAGCTGTGTTCTTTGCCTTGGATAGGACCTTTAACATTTGATCTATGGAGATGTGAGGTGCAGGACAAGTACTGAGGATGTCAGATGGGCCTTTGGGGGGGACAGGGGGCAGGGGGGTGAAGTTTGCACTGAACCTATCTGCTACCAGGCTGGCTAAGTCAACAGGATCACTGAAGTGATACTGCTAAGTACTAATTTGGAACAAACCTGTGCTTTGCCATGGAGGTTTCTGATGTAACCGAAGAAGGATTTGTGGTTTCCCTTTGTTTTGGAGGCTAGTTTTGATTCATAATTGGCTTTGGAGGTTTTCACTTCTGATCTAATTTGCTTGTTGAGGCTAAGGAGGGAGTTTTTCCAATTTGAAATTTGTTCCTTTTTACCCTTGGACAACAGTTTCTTCCTTTTGTTATAAAGCCTGTTGATAGAGGATGTCCACCAGATAGGTTTGTGTTTCCTTGAGGAGTACGTTTTAGTTCTGTTGGGTATGGCTCAGTCCATGCAGTTTTACAGGTGCTTGTATACTGCATTGGCGTACTGTTCAGCATAGATAACTGCATCCTATGAGGGGGGGAGGTGGTGTAAAGCTACTGATACCCTCCTTTAGGAGAGGTTGTGGTAAACTTTTGAGACTTTTTTAGTCTGGTTATGGCTGGAGGAGGTTGGATGGGATAAAAAATTCAAATGAGACAGACTGATGATCTGATCTCACCAGAGAAGAATATACTATGGGAGTGTTGCAGTCATCACCCATGTTGGTGAGAACCAAAATCAGAATGTTATCTCCCCTTTTGGGGGATAAGACGAGCTGGTCTATTGCGTTAGAATTGATGAAGTTAAGGAATCATTGGATGAGCACATTAGTGCGGGAATGGTTCACTCAGTCTATGGTGGGGTAGATGAAGTCACCAAGGATCAGGGTGTTAGGGGATACCTTGATGGAG
The DNA here is from genome assembly GCF_019279795.1 of Protopterus annectens. Classification (NCBI taxonomy): domain Eukaryota; kingdom Metazoa; phylum Chordata; order Ceratodontiformes; family Protopteridae; genus Protopterus; species Protopterus annectens. Next base: position 931,529,412 of record NC_056731.1, on the reverse strand, counting down.
TCAAGTAGGTCCAGGTAGGAGGAGTGGGTGTCCTGAGTCAAGGAGGGGGGTCTACAGCTGGCTATTACTTGGATGGGTGTCTTGCCAACTCAGTGCATCATGCTGGCTAACCAGTCTGTAGGTGTGCCTGTCCTTAATGAAGATAGAGACTCCACCCCCCCTTAGTCTTCCCAACCTCATTTTGGAGTCAGAATGTGTGGAATGAGGTATAGCCTGGCAAGGAAGGGGTGCTCTCTGCATCAATGAATCAAATTTCTGTTTCCGCACAGATATTGGCATCTTCCAGTGCAAGGAGAACCTCCAGTGTGTGCATTTTCAGGTTAAGGCTCCTTGCATTAAGCAGCATGACATTCAATTTGCTTTTTGACAGATCTTTTATGTTGGAAAATTTGTTTTTGGCAGACTGCCTAAAAAAGGCACACTGGGGGAGTCAGCAGCCTTGGCCAGGTTCTGGAATCCTAGGGGTGACAGGTGGAGGCCATCTCTGGCAAAGCATTGAGGCCTGTCAACTATGTCATCCCAGGCACACAGATACTGGAGCCCCCTTGGAATGACACCAGAAACTAAGCCAATTGTTGAAGTCAATTATTTTTTGTTGGTATTGTGGTGAAGGTAGGATGCTGCTTAGGGCTAGGGTCATACCTGCCTGGGATACATACTTTGAGAGCTTAACCATGTCTCTTTTCATATAGTCCAGGGAGGTATGTCTCACGTCATTCACACCAACATGGACAATGACACAGTCATACTTGTACCTGTTGTGGAGAGACTTAAGTGTGTGCATGGTGTGGCGGATTCTGGCACCTGACAGACAATTGACCATGACCTTCTCCTTGTCAAGCCTGGTGAGGGGGACATCGGTGTGTCTCACAACTGAGTCGCCAATGACTAGTATGTTTGTTTTATTGTTATGCCTTATGGGCTGTGTTGGTTTATTGTTATGCCTTATGGGCTGTGTTTGTGAGACACTGGTGTGTTGTCTGCGGTGTGTGATGTGTTTGGTGCTATGTGTGGAATGTTTGTGAGTGTGTTTTGGAGGTCTCTGCTGTTTAAGTAAGTTTTTATTGAAGACCTCTGCATAGGTGTGTGTGTTGTGCTTGGCTATGTGATGGGAGTGGTGTGGTGTTTGTGCTGGCAATCTCCTCTTTGTCAGGAGTACTATGGCATGAGAAAGCATGGACTCCAGGTTACTGATGAAGATGCATTTCTCGCTAGTAGAAGAATTATGAGCTAGGAGAAGAGGGCTCTCAGTGAACATGAGGCAGTTGCTAACTGTCTCAGTATGCCCATGTCGATCAGGCTGGCAGAAGAAACTGATGGGAATTGTCCAGACATAGCATTCTGAATACTTCCAGTCATTGTTAGTCAATCATTACATAGATCATTCAAATCCTGCCTTCTTTTAAACCTAGTTCCTCCTCTGCATGTATTGATCCCACATTTCCCATTTTTCTATGTAAGTTGCTCTTACCCTTTTCTAAAGATCCCAGTTCCAGTTGTTTTATCGCTGTTACTATCTTCGCTACTTCTAGTAAAGTTGGTTTAGACTTTGATTTCCATTTTCTAGTAATTTGTTTTTTGGCAGCCATCATAATTAGTCTCTGCAAGGCCTTACTATGTCTAGACAATTCTGATTAAAGTAATTTCTGTCTTGTACAAATAACTATTTGTTGACCTGTACTACTTAAAAATATTACTAATGGTTATTATGTGAAAGTATATTGCAATGCATCTTAACTGCAGTACTCTTTGCTACCATGTGCCCAGGTCATTTCTTGAAATGGTGTATCTTAGATTAGTCCACTTGTCTATTTATAAGACAACTGAAATACATAAGAACTGAGAAAAACATGACTGTGAGGCAGAGAAGAATGAAACCTTCCACATTTCTTCATACGTCTGTATTAGTATCTGCCTGCAGTGGGGTGAATCTCCCTTATTTATTATTTGTTTATTGCTTTTATTTACCAGCAAAGTCCAACTGGGCACAAAATACATTTCCAGCTGAGGCCTTGGGAGAAAGATCCAACTTACCAATTACAACAGCAGAGTTTGAGACAATAACATGAGGATAGTAATTATATACATGAACATAGTAATAAACGATAGTAAAGGCAGTTCAATATTTCCAGTTACAATAACAGTGTAACGGTAATTAATTATTTAAAATTGCATACAAATAAACTTTGTTTTGCAGTAACAAAGATAGATATAGGAAGAGTGGAGTAGGGAGGTAGTTGTAGATGACAGTGAGGTTATCCAGGTGAACAGCATTTACAAAGTCTGCAGTTGAGTAGGTAGAACTTTAGCTGTTGCTTAAAGGACTTCAGTGAGGAGACTTGCCATACTGCAGTGAGATGGGGTTCGATACTTGATGAGAGCAGAGGGAACAGCCAGTGGAGTTGTTGGGTTTAGATATAAATAGTGGGATGTTTTCAGAGGAGTGCAGAGTCCTGGAAGGGTGGTATGGTTGAACAAGATTTGCTAAAGACAGACAATCATGTGGTTTGTACAGTGCATTGTGAATAATGGAGAGTTGAGAATATGTGAGTTGGCGAGATAGTTCAAGACATTCCATTGGAGGTCTATGACTGACACATAATATGATCTGTGAGGGAGGCTTGCAGCAAATTTTGCAACCTTGTTGTAGTATTGATTAATCTTGTTCAGCTGAGTTTGTTGGATGTTTGTAAGTATAGCAGCAGCACAAAGGAAGGCAGGCAGAAGGAAGGTAGTGACACTATGATGTTTTGCAGTTTCAGAAATATAGTTTGTCTCAATAGAGAGTGCTTAGCTTTTGGTGCAGTTTTTCACTGTATATTATATGTGGCTGTCCAATTTTAGGTCTACAACTATTTAGGTGTAGGTGATAAAATCTATTTAGGTGTTAGTAGAGGTAGTAATGAAGGAGGACTTTTCTGCTGTGAGGCGTTTGGGAGTGAAGAGAAGTAGCTTAGATTTGTTGGGGTTATGGAATACCAGGAAGTTACTTAACCAGTTTTCTATGGAAGTAAACATTTCTTTGGTCAGCTTTTGTACAGAATCAAGGTTTTTTGCTCTGCAGATGATAGCTGAATCATCTGCATATTGTATTAAGCTAGAATTTTTGTTTGCCAAGGCAAGGTCATTTATAAGGATGCTATAAATGGTAGGCCCCAGTATGGATCCATGTGGGACTCCAACAGTAATGGGGAGAAAGGAAGAGATGGTCTTGTGAGTCATTTTACAGCCTGGAGTCAGGTAGACAGGTAGCTGGAGAACCAGGGTATAGACAAATTGTCAAGACCTAGACTAAAGTGTTTTTGTAAGAGTGCAGTGTGGGAGACTATGGCAAAATATTTTGAAAGATGAAGGAAGAAAGAAGATAGAAGGTTACCTTCATCTCTATTAGTTTTGACTACATTGGTAAAGCTAAGGAGGGCAGTGGCAGTACTGTGGTGGGGCAGAAGCCATGCTGTGAAGGAGAAAGGAGTGTATTTTGTGTGATACAGAGAATGGGTTGGGATTGAATGCATTTCTGAGTAATTTGGATAGAGGGGAAACAAAAGTGATGGGTCTACAATAAGTGCATTTAGTTGAATGATCACTTTTATGGATATGGAAAATGTAGCACAGTAGAAGCATATGACATTCAGTAATAGATTAGTTAATCAGAATCAATACAGGATAAAACACACCTCCTGCTGCAATTTTTAGATATTCCCCTGGCAGATCGTTTGGTGCTAGGGAGATGGGTTTAAGTTTTAGTAGTATTTTTTAATGGTAGCAGTGGAGACTGGCTGGAGGAATAGAAATGGGGAAATATTAAGCTTTTCATTGTGTAGGAGATACTGTTATGGTTTGTGTTATTCAGCACAGAAGAGACTGCACTAATGAAGTTAGACTTAAATTCATCTGCAATATTTGCAGGGTTATGAGATTTGATTGTTGGGGAAGGTTGTACTGAGCGGCCAAGTCTAAGAAGCCGGTTTATGGAATATTAGAATAATTTGGTGTTATGGTAATTCTTATTTTGGAGTTATTTGTAATAGTTTTTTTTTGTATGATTTCATGCGATATTGGGTTGTATTTCAAAGCTCAAAGATGGCTTGTTGATGGTGTAACATACCTAAATATAAATTGTTACATAGTTAAGCATTGGGAATTAGCACCAAAACTACTGCTTCCTCACACTGCAGTGAAATACATGAGTCTGACCTTGGCCTTGCTTGCATCACATTGAAAAAACAATACATTCAGTGATGGTTTATGCTATACAGTGACAGAGTGATAAACAAAAGATACAAAGAAAATTAAATTTCACCACTGCACCATACATAATATACATACATACACACAAATATTTCAATCATGGGCATTTATTCCATTCTAGCCTGCCAATATACCAAAACAGTTCTTCCCATAATAAGTGTCCAGGCTGTTCTTAAACATATCTAAACTAGTGCTTGCTTTAATGTAATTTGGTAGTCTATTTCATGCATCAGCTGCTCTCTCGGAGAACCAATTAGTACACTTCTCATTCCTATAGAATCTTGTGCATAGGTTGTCTGATGATTCTTCTACAATGTTTTGATAATTCCATACATTCCCAGAGGTATTTGTCTCTTAATGCCCTATATACCTGAATAATGTCTCCTCTTAAATATCTATATGATACACTGTACAAGTTCAGATAGTTTAGCCTTTCATAATAACTTAAATGTTCATATCCCTGGATGCCCTTCATATATCTCCACTGTACTTTTTCAGTTTACTCATGCTTGTTTTCTTATAAGGTTTCCATATTGCTATTCCATACTCAAGTTTGAGTCTAATGTGACTAACAAACAATGACTTCATTATTTCTGAGTTCACAGACTTTATAAATCTTTTTATACAACCTATAGTTCTATAACTATAATTAACCAATTGGTTGATATGATTAGAAAAACTCAAAGATGGCTCTACCCAGATACCCAGGTCCTTTAATGAATCTACAGTTTCAATCACTGTGTGCTGTACTAAATATTCACCTTTCAATGTATGCCTCTTAAATCTTGTATGCTTAGTTTTTGATGTATTTATCAGCATAATGGTCAATTTAGTTAAGTTCTTTTGCAGACATGCCCTATCTGTAACACGTGTAATCAGTTTACCCAATTTCAAGTCATCTGCATACAGACTGTAGAACACCTCAGAGGAAAAAGATTGATCTGAAAGATACAATCTAAACAAATATGTGCCTAGGACAGAGCCTTGTGGGACTCCCAGGCTGTAACCAAGAATTTCACCTGTCCAATTGCTGTATAATACCTTATATGTCCTATTTCTAAGCCATGCAGCTATCCATCTTATCAGGAGTACATCAATATCTAGTTATTCTAATTTACTGATCAGTATTTTGTGTATGACCCTGTCAAATGCTGACGTTAAATCTATATAAATTGCATCACAGGACACCTTTTCATTCATAGCTGTTATTATATTGTTACAGAACATGTTACAGGTGGCAATAGATCCATTTTCAACATATGCATACTGGTATATGGTTTCAAGTCCCAACCTTTCCAGTTCTAACAATAACTTATTCAATATTACATTCACTATTATTTTTCCAGAACATGAAAGTAGACTTAAGGTTCTGTAGGACTCTGGGTTTGTCCTACTCCCCTTTCCCTTAAAGACAGGTTTAATAAGTGCATGTTTCCAATCTTGAGGAATTTCTCCTTATTATATGACTTACTAAATAATAGATATAATGGTACTGTAAGCTCTTGCTGAAGTATTCTCAGGTCATTATTTCCAATTCCGTCACCTCCCTGTGCTTTATTTGGATCCAGTTTGCATACTTCTTTTTCAATATAATCTAATTTGATTTCAGTATCTGAGGTTATCTGGATATCACTAGGACAACTTATCATCTCCTTTGTGGAATCAAACTGTTTTGCATAAGATTTTGTAAATATATCAATAATCTGTTGTGTCTGAGAATACATTTTATAATCCACACACAGTGTGAATTTGTATGACTTCACTCCTTCCACATCTTATGTATCTAAAAAAAGTTTCCTATTATGCTCCATATCTTCATATAAATTTTCTTCAAATTTTTCTTGATCTTTTCTCACTCTGTGCTTTATTTGTTTGTCCAGTTTGTTTATTTCAGTTTTCAAAGTTGTACTTTGACCTATTTTCCATGTCTTATATTTTCTGCCTCTCACCTGCTGCGGTAGCATTGTCGCCTCACAGTAAGATGCTGTCCGGTTCGATTCTCAGCTAGAGCGTCTTCTGCGTGGAGACATGCGTGAATGTGCGTACCTTCGTTGAAGGTTGTGCGTAACGGCTGGTAACTCGGCACGTAAAAATCAACTACCAATCATTAGCGGACCGGAGTTCCGCTGTGGCGACCCCTAACCGGGAAAAGCCGAAAGACGCAACAACCTTAATCAAGTAACTTGCCCTTATGGATATATATCCTTCTAACATTGCCTGCATAGATCCTGATGTTAAACATTTTTTTGATTTTTTTGTATTCAAACAATTTCTCTTTCAAAACTTTCCACATTCCTTCTGCAGTTTTTTTTTCCACTGAACGCAGCACTCCAATTAGTTTTACACAGTGAATGTTTTGCTTCCATATAATCTGTTATTAATCTTCTGTGTACTTGTTTAGATTTCAGTTTGGCAGAATTATCTACTCTTAACCTTTATAACTCCATGACCACTGCACATCAATGGTGGTAAAATCTGACATGAAGCAACAATAATTTCTTTAGGAACACAAACAATGTCTAGTATGTTCCATTCCCTGGTAGTTTTTTTTACAGTCTGTAGCAATTGTTGTTCCTGAATATATGTAGTGAATAGTTTCCTTACTAATGTTGTAGAATCAATATTATTCCAGTCTGTTTCTGGTAAATTTAAGTCTTCAACCACTATTATTTTCCCTCCTATGTTTTATGCAAGAAATTTATGAATTCTTGCAAGTCATCAGGACTTGAATTTGGTGGTCTTCACACTCCAACAACTTGTACATGTTCCAAGGTTGTCTTTATTGTGAAAGTTACACAATTTATAGTACTGGTGTTATCATTAAACATGTAATAACCACAGGTCTCATAACTATCTTTAATCCCTATCATAACACCTCCACCTGATTTTTGTTAGAATGTCTGTTACAATAAAAACATTTATACATTAAGAGAACTAGTTTCCAGTCATTGTTCTTTAACTATGTTTCACAAACAATAACATCAATCTTGTAGAAACATAGTACATTTTCCAATAATAAAAACAATATTATTAATGCTCCTTGCATAAACAACCAACAGATATGCATCAAATGTTGCTATCTGTGAACTGTTAAATTTTTGACCTGGCAAAAATACTGCCTTGTGTTTGTCAAAATATTACAAAATATATGTTGCAAAAATTCTCTTCCCTGATCTTGACAAGTGCACTCCATCCTGTCTGAACACGTATGTGCCCAAAATTAAGTTTGTATACTCTACACATTTCCATTTTTTTTAAACTGGACATTTTTTTTCATGCAAGTATTTACCCCCAAAAATTTTCATTCACAGTAACCTGACTCTCCTTTCTATATGTGATTTGTGCAAAATACAACCTAACACTTGTGCAAGCTATGTTATCTAAGAAGCTTGTAAGTTCCCAACTAACAGCCAGAGAGTGTCCTTGTGGATAAGATAATTTGTACCAACATGAATAAAAACAGATCCATACTTCTTAAGGCCTGTCTCACATTCTCTATTTTTCGTACTAGATAAAGCCTTAGAGGGAACTGTTCCAGGCAGATGGCACTACAATATATTCAAATACTTCCTTTGGCAATACTCCTATTATTCTGACACTTTTTTCTAAAAATGGCTCCTATGATCCTGGGCAAATGCTTTCCCATCATAAGACATGTCTTTGTAAACTCCTGTAAAATCCACTCTGTGTTACTTATCTCTCTTAACAAACTACTTGAACTCTTCTCTACCTGGTTTCAGCTGAAAGTAAATGTATCTCTAAAGATGACAATTAATAAACTTTATATTTTCTGATCTGTGTAAAATGAGCATCTGTAAACCCGTATTATGCTCTGTCATGCCTGCTCTTAACCATTAAGACAGACCTACTGCTGCCAGAAGCTCATACCTCCTTACATTTTGTAAGACTTTACCATGTATGGATACAGCCCCTTCTCCCTCATAAACTGAGCAGTCATCTGTAACAACATAAGTAGACTTGCTTTACCATCACCTAGATTTACCCATCACTGTGCCTTTTACAACACTTCCAAGTAGATACTGACTGGTTAACTTAAGCATATCTCTCTCTCTCCTCTGTCACCTACCGGATCCTGCATAACCAGGTCTCTCAGACACTTGTTTATCTACAGAATCCCCTTAGATGACCAAACAAATTCTCCACCCCCAAAACTTAGAGCAATACGACTGCCAGTGCCAACAGACATCATACACCTTCTACTTGGAACACCAGATATTCCTAACAAAGTTTTCACCAGTCATGGATCTTTCACATCTCAGAGATACAAGTATTTTCTCTGCTTTTCCAAGTGTCTTTTTTATGCTATCACTGTGTCCTCTTGTTTTCCCACTTACTGGCCTCGCCTCTCCATCATGATTTATTGCTCTGTCTGTCGCTTTTTACTGTCCACTCCTTTTCCCCTTTCCTCATCAATGCATCTTTGCTCTCACCTATCATGTTGCTTGTTGTCAGTTTTAAGTTGATGTTTTCTACTTTGTTGTACTCTCTTCTGTATACTGCTGTTACCTGCCTACGTTTTCAAGTCTTGACATAGTCATGCATGTAGCTGACCAATGACAGCACTGTTCACTTCCTATCCTGTATCCAAGCCTACTCTGAGCTGAGCTGCAGCTTTAACTTACTAGTTACTGTTTAGTATTCTGCTAATGTACTATCATACATTTGACTGAAAACTAGCATTGCATTTCTGATGACCTGTTAATAAAATCATACATTTTACATTTGCTGTCTTGCAGCATAACCTACTATTAATAAACTAACCAAACACCAATTTACTAAAATAAAGCAGAGCAGAATTCTCTTTAATATAGTTAGTATGATGCACCCAACTAAAGTGCAGTGTATTATACTGTAATGCAGTTATAATGTAGTACACTGTAGTAAGGTGTATCTCACTAAAGTACAGTGTAATTCACTATAACATATTCTACAACAATTTAGCTAGTGCAGTGCACTTCATTGCAGTACAATGTACATTGCTGTAGCACAGTGTACCTCAGTGCAGCATAATCTCTGTCACTACAGCACAATATAAATGACTTCTACACACAGCACTTCAGTGCAACACAATCCACATTACAAAAGCAAAGTGCACATCACCATAATACATCCATGTCACTATAGTATACTGCACCTCACTGTTCCACAGATGATATCACTACAGTACACTGTAATTCACTATAGCACATTCCATACCACTGTAGCACAATGTACCTCAATGTTGTACAGTCCACATCAGTGTAGCAAGTGCTTCACTGTAGCATGAGGCACCTCAATGCAGTTTGCTGCACTTTGCTATAGCATGGTCCACATCAGTGTTATTCACTGCACACTACAGTACAGTCCACATCACTGTAGAACATTGCACTTTGCTACAGTATAGTCCACATCACTGTAGTGCACTGTAGTGCAGTCCACATCACTGTTGATCACTGCACTTCAGTGTAGCATAGTCCACATCACAGTAGTACCCTGCACTTTGCTACAGTACAGGCCACATCAATGTAGTGCACTGCACTTCTCTGTAGCATAGTCTACATCACAATAGAAGCATAAAAACAAGAGTGCACCAATGACTGTGTTGATTCGAAGATATCACAAAAAACGAACAGCTACAGCTGGTTGACCATTTATTGTAAAACACGAAACAGGATCCAAAAGTAAGCGCTTTCACGTCCCACAGTGACGCTTCATCAGACTTCATAAATTACTCAAAAAGTGCGCTCTTTATATACAACTTATGTCATGTGTTAAAATGAGTTAATTACAAGTATTTAGAACATTCCATTTTTCAATAAAACTCGGTTTAACTCATACATTGCTGGAACACCTAAACCTTATAAAACATAGATACCTCATTAAAAACTGAGTTGTATAAGGTATGTAAAAAATATATATATATGCTTATGTATATGTCCTATAGTACACAAAAATAAAAATAAAAACTAATGCTTTAAGGGTCGTGCTGCCAAACATGGTTTCAATGTGATTTTCTCATTCAATCCATGAATGTGTGCTTGCAACCTCACCACCCATCTATTTTCTAATTCCTCTAACTTATTTTTAAAATTGCCTAACCTATGTGTCCTTTGTAATTTCTCAAGACTTTAAATTTAAAAACATGTCTAAGTCCATTATCAAGAATGTGTTTGGCCAGAGCATTGTTAGTATTTTCTTTGTGTATAGCATATATATGCTCCCTAATTCGCTCTCTCAGTGTCCTATTAGTTTTACCTATATAGAACTTGTAACATTCTTGACACTGAGCTAAATAGACTACATCCGTAGTCCTACAATCTGCGTAACCTTGAAACCTATATACATGATTGGTGATGGGGTGTTCAAAAGTTTGATGAACATCTATATATTGACACTGATTACAAGAACGACAAGGAAATGTGCCTATTCTATTAGACATATTGAAATCTACTCTAGTGTTATCATAGCACACAATCCTTTTAAGAGATTTCATATTCTTATAAGCTATGTTAGGTTGGTCAGTCACTAGCTCTCTGATATGATCATCATGTGTAAGTAGTCTCCAGTTATTGCTGATAATTCGCTTAATATGACTATTTCTATTGGTATAGGAGATGGTAAGCCTATTCTTGACTGGTTGCTTCGAACCCGTCACAATGGACGAAGGTTCTCTGTCAACCCTATGAAAAAACGGAGTTCCCTTGTCAGTTCTATGTTTACCACTTTTCAAAATAGCTCCCTGTACCTCTTTGGTCCTATAGCCTCTAGATGTAAAGTTATTAGCCAACTTGGCCACATGTTGCCCATAGACATCATCCTGTGTGGTTAGCCTAGATAATCTCATGGCTTGGTTTTCAACAACATTAGAATATACATGGCGGGGATGCATGCTGGTTCGATGTAATAAATTGTTCCTCCAACATGTCTTTCTAAACAACTCTGTATTGATACCCATATTTGTCTTTGTTAACTTCACATCAAGAAATTCAATAACTTCTCTAGAATATGTGCTCTCAAACTCTAAGAAACTTGTTGTACCATTGATATATTGGACAAACTGTTGTAACTGCTGTTCTGTTCCCCTCCACACAAGGAAAACATCGTCCACAAAACGACTATAATATTTAAGATGTTCTGAGTAGTCTGAGTTCCCCAAAACATATGCTCCCTCCCAATATGCCAATACCATATTGGCATATGAGTTTGCACATGGGGTCCCCATTGCTACCCCCTTCTTTTGTAGGTAATATGTCCTATCATACAACATTACATTATTCTCAAGAATAATTTCTAATAATAATGTCCATCTAATAATCAAATTATTACTTATGTTATTCTCAAGTAAAAATAATCTTACATACTCAATGCCTATTGTATTGGGTACAGATGTAAACAAGGATTTAACATCTAATGTCACAAAAAAGTCATTCTCGTCAATGTTCTCTAATTTATTAGAATTGGCCAAGCTCTCAAGGAAATGTTCTGTATCTTTCAATATGTATTTAGATTTATTAACTACAGGTTTAAACATTTTATCTAATATATCGATAGTGGCTCTGTCAGCCATCCCTTACTCGAGACAATGGGTCTCAGTGGGGGGGTCAAATAAATTCTTGTGTACCTTAGGAAGTCCCCTGAAAGTGGGAACCAATGGACTTTCCACTATGAAATATTTGTACAACTCAAAATTAAGGACATTGCTCAATAATAAGTCATATAAATGCCCGTGAACATTCTTCATTAACATATTAAGAGAACTACCATTCAACATTTGATAAGTTTCATTGTCTGATAGCATATGTTCCATTTTGTCATTATACATCTCCTTATCTAATACAACAATTGCTCCTCCTTTGTCTGCCTGTCTAATAATAATGTCCATGTTATTCTGTAAACTTGTAATGGCCTCCTTCTCATCTTTAGTAGTGTTGTAAAAATCTGGTTTCACATAACCGTTGTTGTAAAGTTTGTATAAGTCACTTTCACAAGCTCGTTCAAACGCGTCCAACATAGAATTATGTGGAGGCATGAACGTGGATGGCTTATTAAATTGTTTGAGATTACTACTATCGCGCTTATCATCATCACCAAACAATAGCTTTAAACCAATACTTCTTGTAAACAATTTGATATCCATGATAATATCCGCTACATCTGTAAAACATGAAGGGATGAAACTCAATCCCTTGTTTAAAATAGACACTTCATGCTTGGTAAGCACATACCTGGAGATATTGAGAACTAAGTTCTCTGTATCGGTTTCAATGCTTTTCTCTGTTGTAGGTATGTCTCCTCCGTACTTTTTCTTTTCCCCTGCCTGTTGTTTAATGACCAAGTCCTGTTCTCGAAGGACTGTATGGGTAACGGAAGAATCGGAAAACCCTCTGGTTCCAAAAAAACTTCTTCCGTATCTATATTTAGAAATGAGTCAATGGTGGGCTGCTTTTTACGGACATCCTTGTTGATAGTAACTTCCAGAGAACGAGACACATCGCGTAAAGGTGGACCTGACTCCCCTTCCAAATGAATCATGGCTTCCACTGTAACTTGCCGTTTGGCGTTGTAGTTAGGCTGCGCCGCATGCACGACAACCTTTGAATTCCTTGCTTCTTGGTTGGAAAGCCCTGCCTTCAGAACTTCGGCTGATGTCATAATGGGCGTATTAGACTGTATTCCTCCTGCTCCATTTGAATGTTTGTGAAAAGGCATAGTACGATTAACCTCATTACGAGGGTATTTAGGATTCTTGTCCCTCGGCCAAGAAAACACTTGGCCCTTTTGGAAGTCTAAGAAGTCCCTCTCCAACTTCCTTTTTTTATCTTGTAGTGATTTATTGTCAAATGTAGATAACATCATTCTCAAATCATTATTCAGAATCTCAAGTTCTTTAACATTAAGTATCTTGACTAATTCCATTTCCAAACTCCCAATCTCAAGCTTAAGTGCTTTCTCTAATTGTTCATACTGCTCAATCAAAATCTTTATGTATGCAAAACTTGTTTCAAGATTGAGTTTTTGCCATTTCGCCAAAAGCTCCAGATAGGCTGTGCCGAAGGTGGGCATTTTAAGTATTCTTAAGCCCCTGGGAACGAGCTTGAAACTGAGGCACGCCTCCATATGTAGCTTTTGCCATTGTACACTTTTTAGTTTTTGTACCTTCGTCTCAAGCCGCCTTGTAGTTAAAATAATGTCCATATCATGTTGCATTCTATTACGTTCATTGTCATTACTGCATAGTTCTTTCATTGACAATTTAAGTAAAGGATTATTACTTATCTCGGTAAAGTCACGTAAACTGATAAGTCCATTATACTCAGAGGTTTGTATCTCCTCCAATGAAGTAGGTTCCACAGCCATGTCCCACGCAATAAATCACAAAAGCAGTATCAGGAACAGAAATGAAAATTACCGGGTAAAGCACTCTGTAGTAGTGGCAGTCAGGATAGAAGCATAAAAACAAGACTGCCACTACTACAGAGTGCTTTACCCGGTAATTTTCATTTCTGTTCCTGATACTGCTTTTGTGATTTATTGCGTGGGACATGGCTGTGGAACCTACTTCATTGGAGGAGATACAAACCTCTGAGTATAATGGACTTATCAGTTTACGTGACTTTACCGAGATAAGTAATAATCCTTTACTTAAATTGTCAATGAAAGAACTATGCAGTAATGACAATGAACGTAATAGAATGCAACATGATATGGACATTATTTTAACTACAAGGCGGCTTGAGACGAAGGTACAAAAACTAAAAAGTGTACAATGGCAAAAGCTACATATGGAGGCGTGCCTCAGTTTCAAGCTCGTTCCCAGGGGCTTAAGAATACTTAAAATGCCCACCTTCGGCACAGCCTATCTGGAGCTTTTGGCGAAATGGCAAAAACTCAATCTTGAAACAAGTTTTGCATACATAAAGATTTTGATTGAGCAGTATGAACAATTAGAGAAAGCACTTAAGCTTGAGATTGGGAGTTTGGAAATGGAATTAGTCAAGATACTTAATGTTAAAGAACTTGAGATTCTGAATAATGATTTGAGAATGATGTTATCTACATTTGACAATAAATCACTACAAGATAAAAAAAGGAAGTTGGAGAGGGACTTCTTAGACTTCCAAAAGGGCCAAGTGTTTTCTTGGCCGAGGGACAAGAATCCTAAATACCCTCGTAATGAGGTTAATCGTACTATGCCTTTTCGCAAACATTCAAATGGAGCAGGAGGAATACAGTCTAATACGCCCATTATGACATCAGCCGAAGTTCTGAAGGCAGGGCTTTCCAACCAAGAAGCAAGGAATTCAAAGGTTGTCGTGCATGCGGCGCAGCCTAACTACAACGCCAAACGGCAAGTTACAGTGGAAGCCATGGTTCATTTGGAAGGGGAGTCAGGTCCACCTTTACGTGATGTGTCTCGTTCTCTGGAAGTTACTATCAACAAGGATGTCCGTAAAAAGCAGCCCACCATTGACTCATTTCTAAATATAGATACGGAAGAAGATTTTTTGGAACCAGAGGGTTTTCCGATTCTTCCGTTACCCATACAGTCCTTCGAGAACAGGACTTGGTCATTAAACAACAGGCAGGGGAAAAGAAAAAGTACCGAGGAGACATACCTACAACAGAGAAAAGCATTGAAACCGATACAGAGAACTTAGTTCTCAATATCTCCAGGTATGTGCTTACCAAGCATGAAGTGTCTATTTTAAACAAGGGATTGAGTTTCATCCCTTCATGTTTTACAGATGTAGCGGATATTATCATGGATATCAAATTGTTTACAAGAAGTATTGGTTTAAAGCTATTGTTTGGTGATGATGATAAGCGCAATAGTAGTAATCTCAAACAATTTAATAAGCCATCCATGTTCATGCCTCCACATAATTCTATGTTGGACGCGTTTGAACGAGCTTGTGAAAGTGACTTATACAAACTTTACAACAACGGTTATGTGAAACCAGATTTTTACAACACTACTAAAGATGAGAAGGAGGCCATTACAAGTTTACAGAATAACATGGACATTATTATTAGACAGGCAGACAAAGGAGGAGCAATTGTTGTATTAGATAAGGAGATGTATAATGACAAAATGGAACATATGCTATCAGACAATGAAACTTATCAAATGTTGAATGGTAGTTCTCTTAATATGTTAATTAAGAATGTTCACGGGCATTTATATGACTTATTATTGAGCAATGTCCTTAATTTTGAGTTGTACAAATATTTCATAGTGGAAAGTCCATTGGTTCCCACTTTCAGGGGACTTCCTAAGGTACACAAGAATTTATTTGACCCCCCACTGAGACCCATTGTCTCGAGTAAGGGATGGCTGACAGAGCCACTATCGATATATTTAGATAAAATGTTTAAACCTGTAGTTAATAAATCTAAATACATATTGAAAGATACAGAACATTTCCTTGAGAGCTTGGCCAATTCTAATAAATTAGAGAACATTGACGAGAATGACTTTTTTGTGACATTAGATGTTAAATCCTTGTTTACATCTATACCCAATACAATAGGCATTGAGTATGTAAGATTATTTTTACTTGAGAATAACATAAGTAATAATTTGATTATTAGATGGACATTATTATTAGAAATTATTCTTGAGAATAATGTAATGTTGTATGATAGGACATATTACCTACAAAAGAAGGGGGTAGCAATGGGGACCCCATGTGCAAACTCATATGCCAATATGGTATTGGCATATTGGGAGGGAGCATATGTTTTGGGGAACTCAGACTACTCAGAACATCTTAAATATTATAGTCGTTTTGTGGACGATGTTTTCCTTGTGTGGAGGGGAACAGAACAGCAGTTACAACAGTTTGTCCAATATATCAATGGTACAACAAGTTTCTTAGAGTTTGAGAGCACATATTCTAGAGAAGTTATTGAATTTCTTGATGTGAAGTTAACAAAGACAAATATGGGTATCAATACAGAGTTGTTTAGAAAGACATGTTGGAGGAACAATTTATTACATCGAACCAGCATGCATCCCCGCCATGTATATTCTAATGTTGTTGAAAACCAAGCCATGAGATTATCTAGGCTAACCACACAGGATGATGTCTATGGGCAACATGTACAAGTTGGCTAATAACTTTACATCTAGAGGCTATAGGACCAAAGAGGTACAGGGAGCTATTTTGAAAAGTGGTAAACATAGAACTGACAAGGGAACTCCGTTTTTTCATAGGGTTGACAGAGAACCTTCGTCCATTGTGACGGGTTCGAAGCAACCAGTCAAGAATAGGCTTACCATCTCCTATACCAATAGAAATAGTCATATTAAGCGAATTATCAGCAATAACTGGAGACTACTTACACATGATGATCATATCAGAGAGCTAGTGACTGACCAACCTAACATAGCTTATAAGAATATGAAATCTCTTAAAAGGATTTTGTGCTATGATAACACTAGAGTAGATTTCAATATGTCTAATAGAATAGGCACATTTCCTTGTCGTTCTTGTAATCAGTGTCAATATATAGATGTTCATCAAACTTTTGAACACCCCATCACCAATCATGTATATAGGTTTCAAGGTTACGCAGATTGTAGGACTACGGATGTAGTCTATTTAGCTCAGTGTCAAGAATGTTACAAGTTCTATATAGGTAAAACTAATAGGACACTGAGAGAGCGAATTAGGGAGCATATATATGCTATACACAAAGAAAATACTAACAATGCTCTGGCCAAACACATTCTTGATAATGGACTTAGACATGTTTTTAAATTTAAAGTCTTGGAGAAATTACAAAGGACACATAGGTTAGGCAATTTTAAAAATAAGTTAGAGGAATTAGAAAATAGATGGGTGGTGAGGTTGCAAGCACACATTCATGGATTGAATGAGAAAATCACATTGAAACCATGTTTGGCAGCACGACCCTTAAAGCATTAGTTTTTATTTTTATTTTTGTGTACTATAGGACATATACATAAGCATATATATATATTTTTTACATACCTTATACAAGTCAGTTTTTAATGAGGTATCTATGTTTTATAAGGTTTAGGTGTTCCAGCAATGTATGAGTTAAACCGAGTTTTATTGAAAAATGGAATGTTCTAAATACTTGTAATTAACTCATTTTAACACATGACATAAGTTGTATATAAAGAGCGCACTTTTTGAGTAATTTATGAAGTCTGATGAAGCGTCACTGTTGGACGTGAAAGCGCTTACTTTTGGATCCTGTTTCGTGTTTTACAATAAATGGTCAACCAGCTGTAGCTGTTCATTTTTTGTGATATCTTCGAATCAACACAGTCATTGGTGCACTCTTGTTTTTATGCTTCTATCTTGACTGCCACCACTACAGAGTGCTTTACCCGGTAATTTTCATTTCTGTTCCCCATAGTCTACATCACTGCCGTACACTGCATTTTGCTACAGTACAGTCCACATTAGTGCACTGCACAATAATTCCCTGTGGTGCAGTCCATATTTAGAGCAGTAACCTGCTCTTCATTACAAAACCAACAGCTTCACTTCCCCACAGTGTCCTTCATTAAAGTACATAATTTATATATTTTAGTGTTACTGTTTTTAACTAAGTATATGTGCTTCTCCATAGACCCTTTTCAGACGTCACCTGGGCCACAAGAGTAAAGGTAAGTACAACATATAAACATAATGGACAGTTAAATTTAACCACTCAAGCAGCATGTTTTTGGAATGCAACTAGAGGTGGACTTTCAGCATGATTCCATAATGCCTAGATCAGGATGTCCAATATACAGCAGCTAAGACTAAATCCCCAAAACACAAATCTCACTGCTATAAGCAAGTACAGCCTAAGACTGACTGATGTCAAGTTCTTGCATGTCAGGGACCTAAAGACAAAACAAGGAAAGCTCAAGGATAAAGATTCATGACTACCATTAATTTACACTAAGTAATTTTACCTTTATGCCACATCCATTAGAGGAATGATGAGACTTCTGTTTGTCTAATGAACTGTCTCTTGCTTTGTTTTCAGTGTAGCCAAATCTTGTACTCCTCTTGTCTTGCAGTGAGCCAACGCTAGAACCGTACTCAGAAACTGGCATGCCACCCAGAGATAGCTGTTTCTGAACCTTCTTGTTTAGTTCTTCAATTGTCATGTTTGTCCCCGGTATTTTGTCATCATGTAGCACATTCAGAGTTAAAGTAGGCCTGATAGGTATCAGTACATTAGCCCAGCAAGGACAGAGTGGGTAAGTTGGCATATGATACAGTTTCTGGCTACAGTGACATTGCAGAGTTGGATAAACAGCAGGGGTATGAAGGCTGTAAGCTGTAAAAAACTTAGTATCATTGCTTCCTGAGGTTCTGTAAGCAGAGGTCACACTACGTGGATAGTCGGGACTGCATTTGAAAATGTTCTGCCTTGCTTCGAGGGGCATCTGAAGTTCTAGGATGATACGTTCACTGAGAGGAAGTGGAATCCACACAGCCACACCAGGAGGGACATTATGTGTCTTACCATTCCAGAAATTTATGATTATGCCATCATTACTGTCATCCTCTGTAACAACACAATTTCATAAAATATGTTAACAAAAACAGCAACAATAATCACATAATGACTTGCACACCAGAGCAAGGTACGGGTTATATAAAGATGAACAAAAAAAAAAAAAAAGACAGAAACAAAAAACACAAAACTGCAAATACTATATTTTATTCCACCATCTTTGCCTTGACAGTTTTTGACAACTGTTAGGGATTTTGCCCTCCACTGTGGGAGGGGTAAGTTTAGGCTCATATTTTATAGTCAGTAGAATCCTCAGCTGAGATGAAGCTGGTGTTTACTACTGTCAGCTGTAACAGCACGACAGAGCTCTGGCTCAAACAACCCTCATATTTCAGCTACTCCTTCAAGAAGGATATGCTTCTCGGTGTAGTTCATCCAGAGTTACAAAAAGGAAGTTTGGGCCCAGAGAGAGGTACCCATTTTGAACCTTTGGTTGGGTTTCACAGCAATTTATCTGTCACATAAAGTTGCTTTATAAAACACAAAGTATAAACTTCTTTATATATTTGTTAGCTGACACATTTCTCAGCTGTGATGACTATGTTTAATTTCAATATGCAGGGTTACATGATGCACTTTGCTTTAACTAATGTGGCTACAGGATTTAACCACTGAATATGCACATGTGCATTTTTTCCTTTCTGTATATATATATATATGTCTTTGTGCATAAACACACACACACACACACACACACACACACACACACACACACACACACACACACACACACACACACACACACACACACACACACACACACATATATATGAAAGTACAATTGTATAAGTTGCACTTACCACAATAGTAGATGTTGAAATTCCTCAATGCTGCAGTAGCCCTGGTAATGGTTGAGCACTAACTACAAAATCTTCTCCATTGGTTAACGTAAGGCTTCCTAGTACCATGACTTCTTGCCTTATTTAGTACTTGCTGCACTTCCTTAAGAAAATGTTCCTAAAAGGTATTAGGATTGAATCATCCAGACAGTCAGTTGAAGTTGTGTGATATTTGGGTGTATCAATGTGCCCGTCTTGTGTGAGTACATTCAATATGTGAGGAAGCTTGTAGTAATTGCCCTTGGCCATTTCTGTAAGGAGGGTGAACCAGTGCTGTCTGGGCCAGATGGAAGCCACCAAAATAATTTTTGGACCCCTTCTGAATCTTCAGAATGACACTGGATATTAGAAGAAAAGGGGGAAATGCATACAGGAACATTCCCAACCACGGGAATACAAGTTCATCTCCTTTCCAGGCCTGTCCTCATAGAGTCCTGATGCAGGATTTACTTATTAGTTTGTTTTGAAAGGAGGTGAACAGATCTATTTGAAGTGTTCCCCACAACTGGATCAATTCCCAGAAGATTTCTTCATTCAAGTTCTTTTTGTGATGATATGTCCTGATTCTGCTCAGCTTGTTTGCCACTATATTTTGTTCTGACTGTATATACGATGCTTGGAAGGTTATACAATGCCGCAGGACTAAATCCCATGACACTGTAGCCATCTTACACAGGGGGTAGGGTCTGGAGCTCGCTGTTTGTTTATGTAGCACAACACTGTGATATTGTAATGGTCTCAGATACCACAGGTGATAAAGAGATTCTATAGCACGGATCACTGCTAACATCTCTTTGACATTTATGTGCCTCTGTTCTCTCTGAATTTTCCCATGGGCCTCACATGTTTACCATTATAGAAACTGCTCCCCAAGCAAAAACTAAGGCATCTCACTGTCCTCCACCAATGCAGTTCTTTCTTGGCAAAGCCCAAAATTGGAATCTGAAAACCCCAGAGGATGAGAATGCTGGGTCCACATGTTCTTTTTTGTTTGTTTGTTTTTTAACATCGGGTTTTTATCATGTATAACCTGGCGATGGTAGAGGTTGATTATTTTGTCTTAAAAAAGCAGTGGGGAGGGTTTGTAAGTTTCATAATGTGGGGCTTGAAAAATCATAGTAACTCCCTGAATTAGTTTCCCTGTGTCATCAAACTGTTTGAGAACCTGAGTAGCAGCAGAGCCAAACAAAACCTCCTTGATTAGAGTTTAAAATCTTACTCTTTACCTCATTGAAAAACTTCTGGATATGTCACCAGGCATATTGTCTCAAAACAGTAGCCCTAGACAGAGTATCTGCACTATCCTACATACTCTTCAAAGCATGTCTAGACACCTGAGACAGGTAAGAAATTGAAGGATTGAGATAGGACGTACATTCTGAAGGAAATGTGTCAGAACAATCCCTCATCTGACAGCAAAGAAGAAAATTCTCTTATGAAATCTAATACCTTACTTTCCAGTCTGCAGAGGAAGGGTTGGTATTAATAAGAGGTATGCCATTTTTGGGAACTGAAGGCTGAAGATCATAGTTATTGCAAGCAGTATTTAGCAAATACTCCATTTAGCACATACTCCATGGCTGGCATAATAGGAGGAATGAGTGTAGCGTGAGGTAAATCAACTTGCAGCACATCGTAATATCTCCTCAGTTTTAGGGGAACATCCACCTGTTCCCACAAAAATACAACAGTCATCCTGGAACTTGCCTTAGAAAATGAAAACTCATCTAAGGCAATTGGGGAAGACAAACTTTCCTCTGAATCATAGTTTTGGGGTTGACAATCAGGCAAAGAAAAAACTCTGTCTCTATCAGAATCCTCTAACATGTTTTCTTTTAGAATATATTGACCTAGTTAATCTTCTAGTATGGATTTCTGCTCTCTAGGATAGAAAGCTGCAATAAACTCTTGGCTAAGGCAAGAAAATTATCCTGATGAACAGAAAAAATGTCTTTGGATAAGCCATGTGGAACCTTTTTTTTCTAGAGGCATTTCTTGAAGGAGATCATGTGAGAGATGGTACTTCATCTTGGACAAGAGGTCGCTTTCCCAAGCAAAATACCCAGACCCAAAGGAGATGGTTCTCGCATGCCTGGACTGAACACTGGTACAGCCACAGAGGATGTAGCTAACCCATAATCCATAGTGGTGGAAGGGACTAAACCTGAGGAATCCAGAGAAACCAGTGAGCAGTCTGATGAACAAGAAATGGGCATTGCAGAGTCACTTGCCATCAGCTGAGGCACTGTCTAACCTACTGTGTAGGAAATGGCTCCTATTCTGATGTGTTTTCCTTTTTAGGTACTGCAGGAGAAGAAAGAACAGAACCAGTATAAGAATCCACCTTGTAGCACAGGAGGAAGTCTGATAGCTAATTGGTTAGAAGGTGAGTGCTCACAAGTAGCACACACACTTACACTTCCTCACACAGTCCCTCAAAATTCAAAAGTAAAAGCACAAGCATTATGCTAAAAACCAGTCAGAACTCTAAGTCCCTTTCACAGACAGTGCATTGAGAGAAAAACAAAGAAATGAAAAGGTGTCACAAACTCTACAAAAACATCAAACATAGAATGCATTTCTAGATATTTAAACACACTGTCTTTAAGCAAAATGTCTCAAGCAGTAACAATATTAAGATAAGAAGTCATAAAGTATACATAGGACCCAAAACACTCAGTGTTTGAAGTACATAAAGACACTTCCCAATCTTTAAACCCTTACACTTCAGTTAAAATGTCTCAAAAGCCATACATTTTGTCACAGGAGCAACTTCAATATTCAATAATAAGCCCCATTCTACAAATAGCAGTTTTTGTCTAGAAAATTTTGATACTAATAAAATAACAGGTATTTCATAGAAAATAAAAAATACATCAAAATATTTAAAAAAGCAATATATTCTGTGTGGAAGGCAGGCAGGACTGCAGCCCCCCAGCTGTACAAAAGAAAGAAAAGTAAAAACAAAGAAAAATTAAAATAAATAAATAAATAAAACAACAAATGCAGCATCCTGGAACTCGCTCATGCACACTTGCGGCGTTTCCACAGTCTGGACTGCTGCTGAATCAGTCTGGAGTATGCACGCAGAATCTGGACTGCTGGTGAGACAGTCTGGATTAGGAAGACAGCTTGCAACACCAAATAGCCCAGAAGTCTATGCAGTTACAACTGCATAGACTGGAAGGGGATTGGACTGCAATGTCTGCAGGCTTGCTTCTCTCGCCTGTGCTGCTTGACGGGAAGATCTGCTCTCGCAGGTGATGGATAGTGCTCTGGAAAGTAGGATACTTAACAGTGCTCTCCCCCGGAGATGCTTGGACTGTGTGTTTGAAGCAGGAATAGTGCCCTGTGTGTGTGTGTGTGTGTGTGTGTGTGTGTGTGTGTG
This sequence comes from Protopterus annectens, assembly GCF_019279795.1. Classification (NCBI taxonomy): domain Eukaryota; kingdom Metazoa; phylum Chordata; order Ceratodontiformes; family Protopteridae; genus Protopterus; species Protopterus annectens. The sequence continues at coordinate 931,506,384 of NC_056731.1, read as the reverse complement.
TGTGTGTGTGTGTGTGTGTGTGTGTGTGTGTGTGTGTAATGCTTCAGTTAAATACACATGGTGGCTAAAGAGAACTTAGGAATATCCCTGGTGGCTAGACTCAAACCCTGTACCTTGGGAGTACGTAAAAAGAGCTTCAGTTCCCTACCCACCACCACTTGTGACATTTTTGCCTCATATTTGTGTTCTGTTCTGTTCCTCATAAAATCTCTGGTTTTCTGCATTTTGAATTCACTAAATAATGACAGGCATTTGAATTTCAGACTTCAAATTCTTCCGAAAGTACATGGTAACACAAAACCTTTTATTCTAGCAATTTTCTGTTTATAAGATCAATATTTGAGAGTTGCCCCTATTTTGGGGGCTGTATTCCCCCATTATTGGCTTTGTCCAGGTTTTTTGTACTAAGAGGTTGAGAGCTATGGTGAGAACTGAATTCACTAAATATGTTTGGGGGCTGTATTCCCCCATTATTGGCTTTGTCTAGGTGTTTTGTGCTAAGAGGTTGAGCGCTATGGTGAGAACTGAATTCACTGAATGATAACCATTTAAGTTTCAGTCTACCTGTCTTTCAAGAAACCGCTGAGTTGGCATAGTGGTATGTTGCTGTGACTGTAGTGCACAGGGCCCTGAGTTCAAGACTTGGCAGTGAAATGCATAGTGATAGCACAGCATTTTGTTCTAGCAACCTTGCAAGATTATACAAGCTATGTTTAAAATGTGTCCCTTGTTTTTGGGCTTTTGTCCCCAATAAATTTTGGCTTTTTCCAGATTTCTTGTGCTTCAAAGTTGAGAGATACAGTTGAGTGTGGAGTGGATTTTACAAGGAGATGAGAGCTTGAAGAGAAGTTTAGTGCTGCTTATGCTGAGTCTGCTTGCATTGTTAATAGCACAACAGGTAGTGTATTTGCTTTTGATGCAGAAGGCTGTGGGTTCTACTCCCACAGTATATAGATGCATTGCTGATACAGTACTGTGCTGTACTTTTAAAGGGGGTGGATACTGCAGTCCTGAGAATGTCCCCTTTGGTGGAGATAACTAGTAATGATGAACCTGTTATCAGTTTGCCATCCATTCTCTATTGCAATATTACTAGCTTGTCATTTTTTTAAAATAACATAGGCAATTTATTCCTCAAGGGCAACAGGCACTTTATTTGTAGATGAAAAAATGCAATATAAAGTTGTTTGCTAGCAGCAACCTCTTCATTAGTTACAGATCTCTTTAATGAGGAATTATTTAGATGACTTACTTCTGCAGAGATTGTGCATATTTACTGAAACTGGTGGATTGTAGAAGTTTGAGTAGACTTTTATGATAGAAATACTCTGAATTGGGCAGTTTTGTCCTTATTGGCAATGCATTTTGATTCATTGTTTACTGGAAAAAATGTTCAAAACAATAAATTTAAACTGCCCTCTAACAACTGTACTGTATTATACAAGGAATATAATTTAATACAATCAGGAAGGTGTATCACAGAACACATGTATGGTTCCTGTGCAAGGGGCCTATGATTTGAAAACAGCCCAAAGTTAATCTTTATCTGCCACTGGCCAGAGGAATTTTCTTTGAATGTGGGTTTCAATGCTGTTTCAATGAATGTGAGTTTCAAGGGCAGAGAAGTTTTAATGCTAAGTCTATTTTCATTGTGAGACTGCATTGCTTTGTTTAGCAAATGTCTATTAGTGTTTGTGCTGTAAACTGTAAAATAAAACTTTTAAAAGAAATCCAAATCATCATAGAAGTAAGGCAGTATGCACATTACAGTGTTTACGGTAAATGGGGCAAAATAGCCAAGTAATGGGACACTGGAACAGCTGCAGGGGGGAGGCCCCATTCGACCATGATTTTGTGAGGGGGGGGGGCAGCAAACTCAGACAGCTGCGGCTGAACTATACCTCTTAACTGTCCAGATTTTTGCAGAATGAATAGATTTTTGCTTCTTATTTTTGGTTTGTTCCTCATAAAATTTGTGGTTTTCTGGCAAATCATTTAGGAATGAAGTCAGTAAATAATGACAGACATTGAGTTTCAGACTTCATACTCTTCAGAAAAATGCATGCTTAAGCAAGACCTGTTTTTCTGTCAATTTCTAAGTTTATATAAGAGCAATTTTTAGTACTGTTTGTATGTACCCCCAGTATATTTGGCTTTGTCCAGATTTCCTGCATTAAGAGGTTGAGAGGTAAGCGCAAATAAATCGCTTTATAGAATTAGGTATATCCACACCTCTCAGTTGTCCCCAATTTTGGCTCAAAATGTTGCTCTCTCCCTATTAATCCCTCCGCAAAATGGCAAATTTGGAAGAAAACATGGAGAGTTTACAATTAATAAATAACTGTAATGATCAGAGTTATAGATTACTTTTAATTTCAAAAATGCATGTAGATTCTCTTATTTTGTCAGCTGCTCAAGTTAACAGTACTAATATTTAAAAAAGTGTCCCTTCTTTGACAAGTTACCAGCTGTATTGTGTGGCTATTTTACATTTTTGCATCACATTTCTGGTCCATTTTTCATAAAATAGTGCTTTGTCTAGCAAATTAATGGAAAATCATTAAAGATTGAAGTTAGAAAATAATGAGAGACATTTGAGTTTCAGATTTCATACTCTTCAGAAAATCCATACTAATGCAAGACCTACTATTATGTTATCTTTCTAAGTTTATAAGAGCAATATTTAAAAATTGTTCTTATTTTTGGGCCTTTGTCCCATTTCTGTTTATGGCTTTGTACAGATTCCTTGTTCTGAGGCTGAGAGGTATGGCAAATGTGTCAGGGCCATCACTGTCAGCCAGAGACATTTCAAATTGTGACATACTTGTTGCACCCCACTCCCCCACGTAGTGACTCTGGATGTGTCCAAGCACGGCAAGGAGCAGTTATGCAGTGTAAGTATGCAGAATATTCCCCCATCCAAGGTAGACACAAGTACTACAGTGGTTTTTCATCTGTCCTTGATTTTGCAGAATGTTTTGGTTTTCTGTCATATTTTTATACTGTTGATTTATGCTTCTTCTTATTAAGAAAATGCATGTTGTTGTGGTGGCTATTGCTCTGTGTTTAAGTAGCAATGCTTTAATAACCATCAGGTAAGCTTGTCTGAGACTGTAAGATGCAAGTAAGCTTTAATAAGCATACTGTTAAAGAATTACCAACATTGAAAGCCTTTTTGTTGTTGCCATGCAGAGAATATTTACATAACTAGATAGCGTATAAGCCTTTGGCATTGAAATGCATTTGTAATAAAGGACAGGATTACAGTATTTTCAGAAGCTCATTACATTTGTTGGAGACTTGCAGTCATCTTTGCAGGCTTTACCCATAAACTAAACAGAATGCCAATCTATCATGTGGTCCATAACCTGTGCAGTAATCCTTTAAGCAATTCATCTTGAGCTTGTTTCTTGTTTGCTGTTCATTTTTTTACTTTGATCATGTTTTCCCCATGAAACAAGTAGAGAGTTGTTGTCAGGCAGCAGGTCTTTTCTGGATAAGAAACATTTTTACAAGTGGGGGTATCACAGAGATTGCTACTTTCAACATGTTACTTGGTACTTTTATAAAGCTGAATATAAATTATAATTAGAACTGCAGTGCAAGGAGAATATGTTTGAGTTGAGTGCTGCTTGTTTTTTATACTTGATTTTGACTGGCATTCCAGTAATGTATTTAAAAAGTAATTTATTTTTTTCATGCCTCACAACCTTTTTTTTCCATCTAGATATTACGTAAGCTGTCATGTAGCCAATGCACTGAAATATTTTTTTTCTTCTATACTTTATTTTGTCTTGATTGGACTTTCATAATGACGGTTTGGCACCCAGGGCAGCGTATTTAATTAAAGTCCCAGCTTTTGTGGTTTTGAGCATAGCTCTGCCACCTTCTAGTTGGCCACACCCCTTCCTATTGGCCCCGCCCATTCAGCTGTCTCATGCAGCCCCCCTTTGAAGTCACCAGCCGCCACTGGGTTCACCATGGGGACTAATCTGCCAGAAATGAGGCTTGTAGCCAATTGCTGTTTCTGTGAAGCACCAGAATTGTTTTCCCTTGTGGCAGCAAGAAATTAGCAAAGATTTCTTCAATCTTGACTACTGCTGCTGATTTCCCTCCTCTGGGTTGTCTAATCAGCAATCAGTCAGAGTGAAGGGAGCCAGAGCTTTGTAAAACTGGCCAGTTGTTGTTTCCTTGGCAGGATACAACCCACATAACCAAAGGCTACTGCAACACTGAGAATGATAAAGATCAACATATACACATGGGAACAATTAGAATGAATAAAATGTAGAAAGCTGACACACTAAAGAGAGAAACCCGAACACCAAAGCCATCTTTTGGTCTTAGATTTTGTTTGTGCAACATTGGAGTTTATTATAAATAAGTAATGGATGTAGGAAGCAGTGTATTGGACTTTTTTACTCTTTTGTAAGTCTGCTTTTTGAGTTTAGCTCTTTCTGATGTAATTTCTCTTACATACACATAAAGAAATTAAAACTGCATACATATTAGAGTTACCAAATACTGACTTGTGTACCGCAGTTCTATAATTCTGTGAGAATGGATGAAAAGTTAAACAGTATGACAATCTTTCTGTAAACATTTCATTTCTTTGTGGAAGCTCTTGTGGACATGACCACTTTCCACATTATCAGGTACAGTAAGTTGTTTATTATTAGTTTGCAAGAAAGAATACAGATGTAAGATAATACATTCCTTCTTATTTAGTCACCAGCTCCACACTCTGTATGGTGATTACATTGTGATACTCTGTGAAGGAAGAGATGCCACAGCCATATCCAGGTCACACAAGCTCTGGGACTGCCTCTACTTGAAAAGATTGCTAATTAACAACAAGGCTCAGTGGATCCCCTATGCTACATCTTATAAAAATCAGATAACTGCCACTTACTTCAACCTTTTGATCCTAATAACTGTTCTACTATCTACATAGCTTGCTTTAGGTAACTGGGGATATGGTAACAACATGTACTGGAGATACAAATATAAGAACAGCTGTGTAAAATCATACTGACTGACAGACAAAGTTAGATGATAACAGTTATTGTGATCACAGCTCCATATTTTGCATTTTTACAGACAAACATACGCAAACATGAAGACACTCGGAGGCATCTTGGCATCTTTGCATATACATGTTTGCTGCTGCTGCTCACAAGACACATGTCAAACTAAGGGTAGCGATAGCAGTAAACAAGTATTAGAAGAGTAATTAAGAAAACTTGCACTAAAGATACAGATATAACAACTTTGTCAAAACATACAGACAGACCAAAGAAACTTAGAATTAAACATTTTTGCTACCAGAGGTACCACTTTACATGTTTGACATGCTAACATGTGCAACATGCAAGATACTAAGATGCATCTTAGCATCTTCTCACATACACACAAGCTGTTACTAACAAGCTGCCTCTCACTTGTGTAGAGTTTGAAACCCTCACCACCCACACACGCTACTAAGAAGAAGGCAGACAGTGCTGGACATCAGAGGACAACCTTTCTTCTCAGTAGCCTGGTAGTCCTCCCACGGAATGTGGATGACATAAAGCAGAAAAAGAGTGTGTGGTACAAACTTAAAAACAAATGTAAAACAATGCAACTAGATTTACATACACCAAGAATCTACACTACTCACATGTGAGCTTCAGTAATATCCTCATCATCTACAGGCACCAGGAAAGAGATGTCAGAGCAGCACTTTGGCAGTCCTCCCCATGATTTCAAGCAAAATAAAAAAGAATATGCAGAACAAATGCAAATGTTTCTGATGAAAATCTGACTTCTAGTGACTGTCATAATAAATGTTCACTAGAAAACCATACAGTTATGAGACAGCCAGTAAGTCATGTGAGCTCAGCATTATATGCAGTTTGCCAGAGGAGAGAGGTATTAAAAATAAATGCTTGCTTCAGAAAACTACTTTGATGGAACTTTCTTTGCAAGTTAAAAACATCTTGTTTGAACATAAGCATCATTAAGTTTCCTAAAGTGAAGTTAAAGATTGAGAGATTATTAATGGTTTTATTTATTTTTCAGTATATACATTATAGTAAGTCATTCTGTTCCTTACAAATACCTCACCCATGTTAAGCGAAGAAGTGATTTTTGTGTAGACCTCTAACCAGTGTAAGAAACAGGACAGTCTCTCATTTTTAGCTTACTTGTTAATGTTTCTGGGTTCTTGAGAGTGCATTGCTTATTTTACAATCCATCCAACCATCCACAATTCCTTTTCTCCACTTTTATAAATGGAGTCGAGGGGTAACATCAACAGTGATCACCATTTAGGGTCAATGTTCACACTGCCAGGTAGCTAGCTCTACCTTGGTAGCCCTTCCAACCCCAACAAATGCACATGCACTCATACCTATGGCCAATTTAGAGAGTCAAATCCATCTACTGCATGCCTTTGGAATGTGGGAGGAAACAACAGCACCTGGAGAAAACCTACAAAAACATATGGAGGACATGCATACACCACAAAAAAGGCACTCCAGACAATGTTCTAGTTTTAATAGAATTCATTGTTTTATGAAGTTACTACAGTTGTTTTTTTTTCTGGACATGTCTCTCTCTCCTGCACATCTTCCTGCAAAAGAAGTCTAAACCTCTGCTGAAACTGCTTTTCTTTCAAAGACTTTTTAGGTCCGAAGAGTTGTTTTATTCTGTATTATAAAACATGGAATAGTGGATCAAAAATTCCTCTTTCCAATTATGGATTGCCTTATCTGGGCATACCAAACCTTGACAAGAATCTTGTCATACAGTGGTGAAATCCTGCATATATCTGTATCTAATGCTTTTTCGTCATAATTCATTGAGATGCTATGTTATAGAAATTCTAGGAATGTGATACATTTATAAGAGCTATTTGTTGAAATGCAAGGGGAAGGTCAAATGCTTTATTTCCACCAACTTTCTTATTTCATCTGCAAAAAAAACAAAACAGAATCTTCTATAAGCAGTAATTCTGTGTGCTTTCAATATCCAAAGAGCCTTTTGTATATAATCTGAGTATCCTAACTGTGTCTATATAGGTATTCGGCATGAGTTCAGATTTTCTGCAATATCCCAAATCCAATAAGGCAAATTACAATGCTGAAACTACCTGTAGGTAGGTGTGTGTGTGTGTGTGTGTGTGTGTGTGTGTGTGTGTGTGTGTGTGTGTGTGTGTGTGTGTGTGTACATATGAATGTAAGTGTCCTGCGATGAACTGCTATCACATCGTTATTTGCCTTATGCCTGTTGCTTATTAGGACAGACTCCAGCTTCTGACTACTATGAAATGGATAAAGTGGCTATTGAAACAAGCATCATATAAAATTAGCTTTTATTTCATGTCATTTGCAGCTTGTTCCAACCTGTAGCAAGTACAATAGCAGAACAGGTGATCTTGTTGGTTTTGAAACAGTTGTTTATACTGAACATACATTAAAACAAAAAACATTGTTTAATTGTGTATGTCTTTTCATGGAAAAGGTAGGTAGAATTATTTTCTATAAGACAACGTGATTCTTCAATGCTCTTCCTATGGCTCTGTGGCAAAAGTCTAACAATTATTGATTGACTGTCAGAAATGCCATCACTAAATATTGAACTGGTAGTGAAACAAGAATACTGAAACTCTCTGCTCTACTGCCAAAACATTTTTAATGGGAGTCTTCCCCCTGAACCCACCCCCCAAACTGGAGGGTTGTGCTTTCTACGCGTATACTAACCAGGATCACTGTACCTCAAAGAAAAGTGAATTCTTCAAGACACCGCAGTCTTAATCTTAATCAAAAATGAAACAACTCACACATTTGTGATAACACATTAGAACGCTGGTCTCAAATGATATGAAACTAAGCTTGGTACCCACTTTGGATTCATAGAAGTCATTTTCTGGATGAGGATATTCTAATTGAAGAATAATTCCTAAATAGTGAAAATTGTTTTTTAAACTACCAGTTCATCAGCAGACTGAGATAGCATACTTAATGACTTCTTGATTTCACTTTATACTACTCTCTTTTCATGTCCTTCCTTTGTACCCCCCAGTCAAAAACAATTTTCTTCAAAAGGAGCAAACATGTATGCCCTTTAAAGAATCAGAAGTGAATGTTGCGTTTTTTTTTTTTTTCCAGGAAAGTTTCAGCACATTCTTTTAATGAAATCTTGATGACAGCAGATTCTAAGCCTATTCTGATCTCCTTTCAATAGAACATGATCCAGTTTAATGAAAATATGAGTATGACAAAACACATACCTAGTACCGTAATAGTAAAGACACTTTAATGTCCATAAATAGATCCTCAGAGTTGGTAAAAAGGTCAACAATAATGATTTAAAAATAAATTGTTGAATCATAAAAAATTATGTTCTAAGGAAGATGGCAGATGACAGTCTAAACTTTGTCTAGTGTGTAAATCAGAGTTTGTTACCCATTTAATTCTAAAGAGCATATTTAGCCACTCCAGACAAATCACTGTACTGTTTAGTATCTCATTGATATGACCCATTATTTTCTACAGTAATGTATTTTGTAGCCTTTGAACAGGTCTCTTGAAAGAACTTGAAAAAGTACAACGATTCTTTACTAGAAATATCATGGTCGGAAAATATGCGAACTATTCAGAAAGGCTTCAGAAAATGTCATGATCTTCAGTATTTTATAGGTAATATATTGGTAATTTTTATATAGTCTAAGGTCTCATCCAGTTCTACAATTCTGTTTGAAAGTCCACTCTTGTAATGCATCACTGGGGAAGCTAAGACCAGGCTGTGAGGATCGAACACAAAAAAATAAATAATAACAGAAAAAAGTAATAGCTACATTATATAAAGCTTTCTTAGTCTATATAATAAGCGTATTGTTATTATCAAAAAAGTTAGAAGGTAGTCAGAATTTAGCCTGGTAAATATCAATATGGGTTTTTGAGAATCAACTTTTGTCAAGACCAGTACATTAAATGGTTGATAATGAAACATATGAATCTATGAACACAAAAGAGTAAAAACAGGATTTAAAACATCTGTAAGTCTTCCCTGTTCATAGTTAAAGAAACAGAACATTCTTAACTTTTTGTTTTCTTTTCCTGTGAGACCCCCCCCCCCCCCCGGGAAAAAAACTGACCCAAGTCAGAGGCACATGTCTGGGAAACAGTCAATCTAGCCCAACTACACAGTAAGACTTCATCTGCACCTTCCCCTGAGACCTTGCCTAGTGAGGACCACCCTATAAGCACATAGTACATGTCTAACTCTCTGTCCTTAGTGGCTTCCTGAGAAGCTAAACCAGAGGTCCCAAGAGACAATGATAAGTCACCAAGGAAGCAAGTCTGATCACAACAGAGTCACCAGTCAGTGGTTGAGGCTGCGAGGAGCCGGCCTAACACCTGAAGACTCCCAAGAAATTTTCTTCTTCTTTTTCTTGCAGATGGAAGATGGAAAAAAAAGAGGCTGATAATTGCTCCATGGTTAAGCCGAACAATATCTTGTGCACCGACAAACTTAGAGCACACAGTTGGGAGTCAAGTGGCAATATCTACAGATTTAGTAAAATTCAGTAATGAGAAAACATTAAAGTTAGTAGAGTTTGGTACTGTTTAAATTAGTCTGCCCCAGTAAGGCACTCTTATTAGTCTGCACAAACAAAACACCCTTAATAGCCTTCTAACCCCAATATACCACCCCCCTAGTAGCTCACAAATCAAAGGACTGGACAGTATAGATATGCAATTTCTTAACTTTTCTGTAGCCAGCTTGGTGGATATAGTCATCTTCAGACAATGTGGCAATTGTCTCATGTTTACTGAGAACAACTTAATCTTTAAAGAATCAGACACAGTATGTGAGAAGTGTACTTACACAATGACACTGGAGGCTAAACTCTCACATACAATTTCACATCAGGTGGCTGAAACCATACGCACAACACCCACTTTGCATAGCAGTCAACACTCACAGAGACTAACTTATGCTGAGGCACTTATAAGTAATCTTCCTAAACAACAAAGATAACTTAGACCACCGGCTGTCAAAGCTATGCCTGAGCAAGCCCAATAGCACTCAGAAAAAAAAACACCTAACACCATATATACCGTTACTCTCAATGGAGCCCCAAACAATAAGCCCCTACGACAAGCAAACATATTTCCTAGGACTGTCACCACAGGAGACTCCATTGTAAGATATACTGATGCACCTCTAACCTCTAACCAGGGCAAACAAGGAGACGATAACTGTTAGTTGCTTATCTGGAGCCAAGATTCATCAAATAACTCGTGCACTCAAGCCAGCCATTGGTATCAGTATGATTCCATCATAGTCCTTGTAGCTGTAAATGATCTGAGATGCAATTCCTAGACTATATGAAGAAAGGAATTATGGAGCTTTAAAATTATGTGTCTCAGGCTGGTAGACGCCTAGCACTAGCACCATATTACCACTGAGGATGATGCCACAATAGGAGCAAAAAATGATTGACTTCAACAATTGGCAACAACTTGTCTTTCTGGTATCGTTCTAAGGGGATCCAATATTTGTCAGCTTGGGAGGACAGAGTCAACAGACCACTTTGCTTTGCCAAGGATGGTCTGTACCCTTCCCCTCTAGGTTTTCAAATATTGGCTAAATCTTTATCCACACCATAGTGCCTTTTTCAGGCAATCCCAAAAGTGCACTGGAACTTAGAAAATTGCCACATTGTTTACATGATTAATTGTATTTTATTTTATTTTATTCTACAAATGGGTTTTAAATACCATTTTAAATCAGTTGCAATTTAAGTGTCTATTTTGTTTCCATCATCATACATACACTTTTCTTATTTTTATTTTTTTCTGGTTCCTTTTTCCACTTTATTCAAAATGATATGTAATAACAATACTAACTAATTATACAATTATATAGGTTTTTAGGGTTCTTGTACACAGATCTGAAGAAGTCTAGAAGGACGAAAGCGATCTTTGTTAACAATAGGTTATGAAAATAGAAATTGATTTTTACATGCAAAATGTATATGTATATATTTATATACATTTTTTGATTGCCAAATGAACTAAGGTGGATGTATTTTCAGCCATGTAGTATACAGTGATTAACTAGAAATATATGGACTGAAAATCTTCCACATAGAGAAGTTTCTTAAACTGTTTTGAAATTGGCAAACCTAATGACATAGCAAAATCAACTCAACAGAACTTAAAGGTTTTACTACTCAATGCCAGGAGCCTAAATAAAAACTACATTCCCTCCAAGCCCTCCTCACACTTGAGAATACAGATATATGTGCAGCTACTGAGACATGGGTTGAAGCAGCAGAAAGTACCTCAGCAGTGCAAGGTTGCAGTGCCTTCCACAATTTTAGACCAGCAGCTGCACAGACAGGGTATAAAGGTGGAGGTGTTTTGATATACAACCATAACAAGCATTTCTCTAGGGTAGTTAAACAGGATGATGAGTTCCTCCATGTGCAGATCACCATAAACAAAATCCAGTAACATACCCTAGCCAGCTATAGGTCAGCCTCCATGTCCCAAAAAAGCTCACAATGCATACTTGGACCTACTGGAGACACTTACCATCCAGCCTAACACCTTACACACGGGAGATTTTAATTACCCCTCTACAGACTGGGAATCTTACATGGCCTCAAATCTACAGTCATGGAGATTTCTGGACTTTCTAAACACAAACACCTTTGATCATATGGTGAACACACCCACTAAAGGCTCCAAAGTACAGGACCTTGTGCTCACAAATATGGGAGAACTGTGCATCACCCCCCAATGTTTTGTCCTCCTTGGTAAGGTCCAATCATAAAGCTGTCTCCTTTGAAATAAAAATCAACTGTGCAATTTCATTAAAACCAGTAAATGAAACTATTTCAAGGTAAATTACCTGTTAATAAGTGATGGTTTGTTAAAATTCAATGCCCCAGCAAACCTCAAAACACACCAGCCTATGCTGAATTGCTCTCAGAAGATCTGTAAAACCATGTCAGTGGCTACATTGAGGCTGCTGTACCTACCAAACGTAAGCCTAGGACTAGCCCTAGAAACAAACCACCCTGGTGGCATCCCATATTAAACAGGATACACAACAAAAGGAAAAAATATGGCAAAAATCAAAAAGGGTAATTCTAATAAAAATAAAAACTCTCAAAGTAAATAGGCAACTAAGAGAGCTAATTAGATGAAGCAAAGCCAGCTTAGAGGTTAAGATATCCTCACAGGTGAAAGATAAGACCTTCAACAGCTATGTCAGAAACCTCAAGAGCAGCACACAGCAATACGCAGAACTGGTTGCTAATGGTACCGCATTCACTGAGCCTAGAAATATAGCAAACCTGCTGGCAGACAAATTCAGTTCCAACTTTAACCCCCTCTCACTTCCAAACATCCCGCCAATAATACCCTCAAACATAACCCCTGCAACTATAACTAGGGAACATGTGCTGGTTACACTCACTAAATCCAAGAACATGGCCTCAGTGGGCGCCGATAACATCCCAGAATGCCTCCTAAGTAGTCTAAGATATGACTTATCAGGTCCCCTGGAGTCATTATTTAACTATAATCTTAAAACAGGCTTTGTACTACATGAATGGAGGATTGCAATGGCCATCCTCCTTCATAAGGAAGAACCTTCAACAGATGCTGGAAACTACAGACCCATTAGTCTGATTAGATATATTTGCAATGCCATGGAAAGAATTATCATTGAAATTATCACCAAGGAAATAGGGGACCTCTAGACACTAGATCCATTCCAGTCTGGCTTTGTCAAAGGAAAGTATGATTACTGAATCTGGTGGACTTCTCGGAAAAAGTCACTAAGGCAGTGGATGAGGGGAAAACGGTGCATACTGCCTACCTAGATCTGGTTAAGGCATTTAATACAGTACCCCACTTGGGCATTGTCAACAAACTTACATAATTATGTATAAACCACTTTAGAACATGCTGGATAGCTAGCTGGCTCACTGATAGGACAGACAAGATTAGAATCAGTGAAGTCACCTCTGCAAAGAGGCTGGTCATCAGTGGAGTCCCCCTGAGCTCTGTACTAGGCCCACACCTCTTTGGCATCTACATCTTGGATGACAAAGCCGATGTCAAAGGCTTCTGGCTAACCAAATTCACAGATGATTACAAACTGGGAGCAGTCACTGAATCCCCCCAAGATAGGATCACCCTTCAGGAAGGTCTAATACAGGCAAACATTTGGTACCAATGCCATGGCTTAAAACTTAATACCATGAAATGCATTATAGTTCCTCTTGGGAAGTCTGCCACCCCTGATAACTACATCATCAATAAAACACACTTAAAAGCTGATTCACTAGTCATGGATCTGGAAACTGATGTAGACTGTAACCTAGTCTTTGACCAACAAGTGTCCAAGGTAGTAAGAAAATCCTTCTATGTTGCTCAACTTATAAGCAAGGGCATGGCATCTAGGACCAGAGAGGTCATCATACCTCTGTACATGGCCATCATCAGGCCCATCATAGAGTATAATGCTCCTTTAGTATGTACCTACACAGATGCATGCAACAACTAGAATGTCCGCAAAGTGTCCTTACAAAAAGCATAATACATAATGTTGTACTTTGATCACCTGAAAGCCCTGTCTCTTTATTCAGTTTCATACAGATTTCTGAAAGGTGATCTTTGCCTGGCATACAAGGCAGCCCTGGACCCTGTTTTGATGAATCTTTTGCACATCCGCAAAACAAACAGTATCAGAACTACTAGATTAAAAGACCTAAATTTTGCTCAAGGACACGTTAGAAAGACCGATATGTTTCTCAGAGAATTCCCTTTCTCTGGAACAGTCTCCTTGTGAAGCAGTGCTCCTCCCTATCCTTATGTCTATTTAAGTGCAACTTGGACCAATGGATGGGTAATCAGAAATTCACCCTTGGCGTGGCTCCTATTTCTCTGATGGACAGAGGCAGTCAGTAAATCACCCCCTATACAACAAATATAAATCAAATTTGTGGATCACATTTGAGTTGCATGTTTTAGGCTTTTAAGGGCCCTAGTAGTTGTTAGCCTAGTATACACTTATGAACCTATGAACAAGAAGCCTGAAAAGCAGGTAGTAGAGCCTGAGAGAGTCAGTAAACTTCCTGACAGAAAAAATTCAAATTTTGAGGTAAGAAAACTCAGTGATAGTCCCCAAAAGCACAATATCTTGCCCCTCAAATAAATATTCTACATAAAAGTGTAGACAGGTTTTTCACGCAAGCATTCCCCAAATAAAAATCCCTAAATGATATGACAGTTCATAACAAAGACATTTCACAGGATAATATATATTTTACGGGGAAAAAAAAAAAAAAACATTTTGTCTTCAGAAAAATTATGTAGTGGAAGTTTTTTTCCAAAAGGGTACTCTATCTGCCCTGCCTTGAAGGCTCTTTAGCTAACAAAGCCTACAGACAGGCTGCACCTCGTCAGCAAGAAAGCAAGAAAGTTTTCGGCACCCTAACCTCAGCATGGAAGGTGCCCTGAACCTTTGAAAGATGGGAAGCTGGTCATATTTTTGGCAGGATATAACCCATAAAGCTTAGGGTATTGTAACAGTGATGAAGTAAGTGAGTGTTATCTTTACTATGTTGTAGGTAATTAACATTTTCCAAAAGAAACAATCATATTCTTTTTAGTGTTCAGTTTAAGCTTTTTATCAATATACCAAGTATTAATTATAGTAACCTCTTTCTGAAGGGTAGAGATATCTGAGAGGGTTTATACAATTACACGCAGTTTGCATACATCTGCAAATTTGGTTAACCAGACATCGTGTTTATCATTTTTGAGATCACAGAAGTAAATGGTGACTAGGTGAGAATCCAGTACAAACCCCCTGAAGGACTCCACTGTTTACCTTAGTGCTATTTGAAGAGGCATCTGCCACACAAACTATGTACCTTCTGTATTTCAGCTTACTAGCTATCCACTTTACCACATCCTAACAATTTCAACCAGATTTTATTTATTTATTTGACATTTGTTTATCGTGAAAGTCTGAGTGGGATAATATCCCATTTTAGCAGAGGCCTGGGGAGAAAAGCTCCATATCGACATAATATGGTTTCAGTTAAATAAAGTTATAGTTATTACTAGGGCTGCTGTTCGATTAAAAAATGTAATTGCAATTAATCACTCTATTAAAATTTTTAATTGAAATTAAGTGCATATTAATCGAAATTTTTTCCTTTAAGCATATTAGTCTAGGACTTTGATTGGTTCTAATGCTGAAAGATAAAAACACAAAACATTGATGTTGTGACTTACATTATTTTTTCAGCCAATTGCTTATACAGACCAGTTAATTTACAGTGGTTGGTTCAAGGTATGCTCTTTTTTACTGACAACATATCCAGACACCGAAAACAAGTGTTCACAAGGGACAGCAGTGGCTAGAAATGCTAAATATTTTCTAGGTAACTTAGCTAGTTTTGGGTAATTGCCCTTGTGTAGCTTCTGCACTGCAATGGATTGGAGTCAATGTCAATTTGTTTTTTCAAGTCTGTATTGCTCAACAACTACTTTCTTAGCAGAGGAGTGAGGCATCAGTGGCTCATCTTAAGAGTCTGATGAAAGTTCATACATTTGCATTCTCTTTCTGGGTGGTTCTTCTTCTGGTTGATGATTATCATGTTGATCAGAATTTTCCACAAGAACTTCTAGCTCTTGCTAAACGTTGCCTCTTTTGTCCTTTCACAAGCAATTTAAGATTTTTGAAATCTGGGTCCAGAGCAGTTGCAATTCTCAACCATGAAAGGTTGAGGTACAGTTTGTGTTGTTCTAGATCCGTCAAAAATGCATCTTTGAAACATATGATGCTAACAGGGTCATCTTCAGATACTACCATTTCAACTTCAAAGTGGCAGAGGGTTGGAAGTATCATTGAGCAGGAAACACACTGCTCTCCACTCAGTTATTCTGTAGTGTAGAGACAAGGATTGGAACCTTTTGTACCTGATGCAGTTTCTCTTACTCTGTCTCTGTTGGTAGAGTGAAGCTGTGTTTGTGGCCTGGTTGTGCTAGAGTTTCCAGCACAGCTTCTTTGATGTTTAGAAGTCATTCAATCATCTGAAGAGATGAATTCCAACATGTGGGAATGTCCAGAATTAACTTCTCCTGTCTCTGATACAGTTGTACCTGCTGTGTTGTCAACTCATTGCTCTTAGCAGGACTGTGTTTAAAGTGTCCCACAACTTTGTGGCATTTAGCAAGGAGGCCTTCAATTCCAGACTTTGCAACTGCTTTATTTACAGAGAACTGAAGGCTGTGTGCTGCACAGGACATGTTCTGAAATGGCAGTATTCCTACAGCAGCTGTCACATTACGTGCATTGCTTGTGCCAAAAGTAGCCACTGATGAAAAGTGTTCTGCACAGTTTTTTAGAATAGTGTCATTCTTCAATTTGCTTTTTGCACAGTGCAAACAAGTGAAAAATCCCAATCTTTGTCAATGAAATGACAAGTAACACTGAGGTAGCTATCAGTAGCCATGGACAACTAATAGTCGCATGTTAAAGCTACAAATTCAACTCCTGCCGTAACATGACTTATTTTCTTTCTCTCTAGCCCATACAAATTGTTAATCTGATTGCTAATGATGGACCTGGAAAGCAAAGTATATGAGATATTTCCACTGGTGACACGAATAACATCCTGGAGGCCTTCATCAGTGACAATATTAATTGGTCGACTATTCTCAGCAATCCATCTTGCGATGGCATTAGTAATGTTGTTGCATTTTCCTTGATCCATTGGTCTTGGCATCTCCTGAAGTTCATCTAATGTAGTCTGGCGACACACCAATTCAACTTTAGCTGATGATGTGGCCGATGGTGACAGCTCATTGTGAGTGATAAATGCATGCTTTGTTCGCAGGTGATAAATGAGTGACAAATTGCTACGATGATATTTAAACTCTTTCATGCAATATTTGCAAACCACAGTACAACTAGTTTTAAAAACAAACTTTCCATTCAAAATAATTTTTTCTGCCTTTGATTCCCTTTTAAATCCCAATATACAATATAAAATAGTAAAATAAACCAACTTTGATTTATCACGTTTACAAAATAAAAGACCGGAAACAACACAGGAAGCAATCAACTGAAGCTGACCCCAGTGACCAGCGACTACTATAAATAGACGGATTTATTTGGCGCTGCTTACTTAACAACACATGAACCACAGTCAAATTAACCGGGATTTAATTAACGCATTTAGATGCTGCTTTAAAAAATTTAATCAAAGAAAATTTATAAGCCGTTAATCAGACACGTTATCAGTGATTAATCAGCTGTCCTAGTTATTAGAAAGACTAATACAAAAGGATGGAATATTAACTAATTAAAAATTCAGATTCAGCGCATACAGTGTTAATCCATATATAGGGTCTATATTAGAACATCAAAGTTTTAAAACTTTGAATGTTCTAATATCAACCCCTATTCAGTGAAAGCTGAAAATATCAAAGTAACAGAAAACCAAATTTTTTCCTAGGGAAAGAATTTGGTTGTCCGTTTCTGTTGCTTCAGTATTTTCAGCACTGTGGTGGAAAGTTATGGGTCGGGTTCAGGTAAGTGTGCGATTGAGTGCGGGTTAGGTTAATTAGGGTTAAGTATGTGTACAACTGAGTGGACGTGAGGGTTAGGGCGGGCTAGGTGAGTTAAGGTTAGGGCCTGGTCAGGTAAGTGTGCGATTGTGTGGACGTGAGGGTTAGGGCTGGGTAGGTGAGTTAGAGTTAGGGCGCGGGTGAGGTGAGTGTGCGATAGTGACGGACCTTAGGGTTAGGGTTTGGGTTTAGGTAAGTGGATAGTTAGTGGTGTGTGTATAGTTTAGTGTAGGGTTAGGTGTAAAATTTTAGGTGTATGTGTGTGGACTGCTGTTTGCTTGGTGTGCTTGTGTTTTGTGTATGTGTTTTGGAACAGCAAATTTTTTCCCTAGGAAAAAATTCGCTGTTCTGTATGTTCGATGTTTTCAGCTTTCGCAGAATAGGGGTTGATATTAGAACATTTGAAATTTTGAAACTTTGATGTTATAATATAGACCCATAACTAATTAGTGCAAATATTTAGACAGCTATAACAAGCAGGAAAAGAACACTGTCAACTGATAAAGTATTCACAAATTGCAGTTCACAGAGATGACATTAAACACACTGAGTACATTCTTTAGAACAGAGGTGACTAGATAAGATAGCCTAGGCACAAATATATTTTATCATTGTCTAAGAAATAGAGTTTACTAATTCCTTCTCTCTGAACATAGTCAAAGTATGCTGCTGGTGGTGGTAGGAAGGAGTGACTAGTTCAGCCTGGGGTTTGAGACAAGCTGTATGAACAGCATGACCACTGCTGACAGCTTGCATGGCCCTATCAAAAAACTTAACAAAATTTCACTGGCAATATCTCCCCTTAACAAAACCAAACTGTTGAGGGCCAAGACATTTTTTTATACCATAATTAATGGGATTGATTATGATATACTCCATATCTTTTCAGATCAAACTCAAGACTGATATGTCTATAATTTCCAGGGTCCATGGTAGGGCCACCCTTGCTGAGGGTCATCATCCCAGCAGAACACCAGAATATTGGAACATAACTAGTGGCTTACTTTAGGCTAAATCATTTTAGCAGAGGTTCAGAAAGAGGATGATTGATGCCCTTTATTAAATACCTAGGAATGTTACCTATTGAGGAATTGTTTTTGGTCTTGGATAACAGCTTGAAAACATAATACTGGTGTAAGGAATTCTAGGATGACTGTTTTTTAAATAGCGGTTTTGATGGTGAAGTTTATTTATTTTATTTATTTAACATTTGTTTGCCAGGACAGTCCGACTGGACAACAAGTGTCCATTTTCAGTGGAGTCGTGGGGAGAAAAATTTACAAAAGAGACATTACAAAGTAGTAGCATACAGATTGTAGACTTTACAGCAGTTAATATACAATAAGAGGATATTACCCCTTTTGGTTAAAAATACAAGTGTACAAAATATACGATGACAGTAGATAGACCTAGAGATAGACTAGTAGTAGACCTGATAAGGACCTGGTAGAACATTGCAAGATATTTCACAATTAGGTTCATAGGTTCATAGGTTTATACTAGGCTATCTGCCCTAAGGCATTTATAAGCCTAGCCCAAATTTTGGATTTTGAGGTGGAGCATCCATTAATTCGGGTTTGGACATGGCCTTGTATGTCAGGCACATGTCACTGAACTTTATTTTTTTGGAACTTTTTTTGGACTCTCTTTGCAGATTGCTGCATGTGTGGGGTGAGATGGATAGTATAATGGGGATTGATTATCGATATTGGTCTGATAAGTGAAAGAGTACAGGGAACAATGACCTCACTAGAGATCTGAATATCCCCTTTTCGATCAGGTGGGCAATGTAGAAGGTCTTTTCTAACCACTTAGCAATGTGAGTGTTCAAAGGCTGTATATGACTGCCTTTTCCTCATCAATGGCCTGCAGTTAAGCTTAATAAGCTGGTAGGTAGTCAGAGGGTCAAGAAGCGCCACCTTGATGCTGTGTTTTCTTTAGAGAGCAGCTTTCACCACCCATTTTTGAGAGATGTGGGGGAGGCTACACTCGGCTGGGATAGTTATCTCTCGTTTGTGCTGCCTGCCTGTCTGCCAATATGTTGGCAATGTCTGTGGGTTCAGTGATTTCATTTGGATTTGGACTAATTGAGAGCATATCTGTTCCACCACCCAGGTTAACATGAAAGAAAAAAAAGGCCTTATGATCCTCCTTTGAATCCATTTTTTTCTCTCAAAATTTGCCCTTAGTTGATTTTATGAGTGCTAGTTCTATCATGTAATAGCTTTCTCCTCTTATTGTAAACTTGGTTTTATTTGCATTTGTGGCTTAGGTCGTGGAGGTTACCACTCTGACTCAGGGGCCCAGGGGCCTTGAAGGTAGTGTGGAAGTCTCTGAAGTAGGGTAAGTTTGCTTTAGAAGTAGTCTTTTTGAAATTTTGGGTTTGGGCTAGGAGTTGGAGGTAGGGGATTGGTTTATTATCATATGATCAGATGAGGGACCAACTTCGGTGTGGAGCATTTGTCCCCATTTTTGTGACCATTGTGATGAAGGTATATTTGTGATTCATTTTTCTAGCTTGTGACTAGCAGTAACTATGCATTGCATTTATAGTGATGAATGAACCGTTGGGCTTAGCTAGAAGGTTAGGAGTAATGTTCCCAGTCTATGTCCGGAGTAGAAAGTTGGAAGTATAATAGTGGTGTTTGGAGATACATTTATACATCTCCAGTGTCTCAGAGAGGCTGTGTGGGGTGTGGGAGTTTGGGAGGGGTGGAGGGGCAGCATGTACATGGCTGTAAGAAGTTTTTTGTTTATTGTTTTTTTTTGTTGCACCTGGATGGTTTCGAAGCTCATGTTGTTGCCACACCAACCTGGAGGTGTGAGTATCCTTTATGAATATGGATACACCCCCTCCTTTTGTGGAATTGAATAAGAGTATATAAGAGTATATAAATGTTTAAGTTTAATAACATACAGTGGATATAAAAAGTGCACACACCACTGTTAAAATGCCATTTTTTTGTGATATAAAAAAAATGAGATGACAATAAATCATTTCAAAACTTTTCCAACCTTTAATGTGACTTATAACCTGTACAATTCAATTAAAAACAAGCAAATCTGTTGGGGAAAAATATAAAAAATAAAAACATACAATAAGCTGGTTGCATAAGTGTGCACACCCTTAAACGAATACTTTGTTAAAGCACCTTTTGATTTAATTACAGCATTCAGTCTTCTTGGTTAGGAGTCTTTCAGCATGGCACATCTTGACTTGGCAACATTTGCTCACTCTTCCTTGCAAATGGCAATTTGACTTTGTGAAGGGCATATCCTGCCTGTTAAATCTGATGGATTTCTTTGAAAGTGTGACCAAGGCCATTGATGAGGGCAAATCTGTGCACATAGCATATCTCGACTTGGCAAAAGCTTTCAACACAATCCCACATCCAGTCATTACAAATAAACTTAGCAAATTAAATGCAAACTCCTTAGTTGGAAGATGGGTTGTCAACTGGCTCACAAACCGGACACACACTATCAAAGTGGGTGACTCCACATCAATTAGCAGGCATGTTACCAGTGGGGTGCCACAGGGGTCAGTGCTGGGCCCCCTACTGTTTGGTATATACTTCTCAGAAGTTCAGGTCACAACTAAAGGGTTGTAGCTGACCAAGTTTGCAGTTGACTGCAAATTAGGTGCAATCACTGAATCCCCAAATGATGTCAGTATACTCCAGGACAGTCTCACACAGACCAACGACTGGTGTATTAGTCACGGTCTCAAACTGAATGCAAAGAAATGCATCATCATTCCCTTCTGCACAAATAATACCCCATACGCACTATGAAATCAACAACAATACCCTAAGTACCCATGAAGTGGTAAGGGACCTGGGATCACAGGTTGACCACAACCTTAACTTCGACCACCATGTATCTGCCGTTGTAAGGAAAGCTTTCCACATAGCTCACTTGATTAGTAAAGGTATCATCTTGAGAGCAAAAGAGGTTATAATCCCCCATACTTGGCACTTATCCGGCCCATAATTGAGTATAATGCACCATTCAGTATGTACTGTACTAAGCACCTGCAGCAATTAGAGAGACCTCAGAGGTTCTAACAAAGAAGATCAAGGGGCTCCAGCATGTGCCTTACACGAACCAACTAAAGTCCCTGTCACTATACTCTGTATCATATAGATTTCTTAGGGGAGACTTATGCGTGGCCTACAGAGCAGCCCAAGACCCAGACCTAATGAACTTACTGCAACATATCCGTAAATCAAATTGGTCTACAGCTACCCATTTCAGGGACTTAAATATGGCCTGCGACTTAAATAGGACATGCTGGAGGGGCAGATTTATCTCCCAGTGACTGCCAGTTCTTTGGAACAGGCTACCAATTCATGTGAAACAAAGCACATCTGTGACACTGTTCAACAGGAACTTGGACGAGTGGATGAGGCACCATAAATTCTTACAGAGAATAGTGTTCATGACCCTCTTGGACATGGGCAGTCATCACTAAATGCAATCTTGAGTATTATTAACTAACTAACCAAAAAATAATATTGACTAGTACTTCTATGGTATTACATTTGGTTGATACAGCTAGGCTTGAAATGACCTCCGGGTATATATAAATATCTATCTATCTATATATATATATATATATATATATATATATATATATACACACACACACACACACACACACACACACACACACACACACACACACACACACACACACACACACACCAAATTTACCTTGGAGGAAGGACACTTCTCCAAAACAATGCAGTCTCAAACTATGTATACATTTAGACAAATGTGTACATTTCTGTTCACAGTATTAAGTGCAGAACACATCTGTGCTGAACATTACACTTGCTCACTTCTGCCCTCCCCCCCCCTTAAGAAGTTCAAAATCTCTTCATCCCTCATCTACAAAAAAACAGGCTAATCAATTGGCTGTCCTGACTTGTCCATATATATGTTGTCTTCTGTGGTTTGTGTTACGGCTACAAATGTTACAAGAAGGTCCATTTCAGTTAACTGGTTAATCAGTGAAGAAAGAAATGTATAACATCAGTTCTAACATTTGTCATGAAAAATCGCATGTTCACTATCTAAACTACACAAATCTTCAAGGTGTTCAAATGGAAAACAGACCACCATGCATTGGGAGGAAGTACTTTATTCAGTAGTATTTTCATTGGAGACTTCTCTGTATCACCAATTAACAGTGTACTTTTTAATGACTCTGTTTGAAAATGTAAGTTAATTTATGTGACAGTTTATTTTCAGTGTGAAATGTTCTATGATTTTCATTTCTTTCAGACGGCAGCTTGGTAGTACTGGAGTAGGACTTGACTTGGAACATAGGTAGTTTTTGCCATTTTTTAGGGTTTGTGTGACCTTAGACTTAGTATGTTAAAGTTGGAGGCTGCAGGGACTTGCTCCTCCGTAACAAAAAAAAAAATCATTGTTTTGTAATTTACCATTGAGTAATACAGTTTTACTTGTTTTTTTTTTTCACATGGATTAGTTATCATGAGCATTGATGTTGTGACATGAATCTGCTAGGATTTACACTATGCATTATGTAAATGACAAGATGCATTAGACTTGCACTATAGGGTAGTGGGGCAATCGGCAGTCTAAGGTCAAGTTTAAGTGGAATGTTGTTCAGTGAGAGTTATATGTCTTGCTACCGTTGCTGCTTGTGTAAGCCAATAAATAAAGCTAAGATTACATATCCTTGTCACACTGGCAAAACTTTGAATGCACAATATATGTCACAAAACCAAAAGAATCACTGGTAGAATGGAGAGAAAAGAAAAAAAATGCATAAGATTTTTCACTTAAGGGCTGCAAGGAGTTAGCCAAAGAAGACAAAAAAGGTGTTGTCATGAACTGGAGGTAGCAGGGCTGGACTGGCAACTGTCACAGCCTCATGGTATTATGTCATCACCAGCCATATTTGCTACTCAACTGCCAAAACAGTTCAATCTGGTAAAACCAAAAGAATTGGTAAAGTAGACAAAAAGGTTTTAATGAGCTAACATGGCAAATAAGCTACATGTCTCCTCTGATGTAAATCAGGTGAACACATTAATATACTACAGGGAAGACAAAACAGATGATGTGTTAGGTGGCAGAATTTTAACTGACACAAATGCAGCAATATAAGGCTGTAAAAAGTCATGTCTGAAAAGGCTGAGAAAGACATGTTTGAAAAGTTCTTCATTTTGAAAATGAGTGTGATCCATGAGAGAGTGGCATTAAACCACTGCATTGTATATACTGAAAATTGCAATTATAGCCCAATCTAAGAAGAGCTGATCCGTGACATGCTATCAGTCAGATTATGGGGTAATATGTTCTCAACAAGAAAACAGCAGGATAATGCTCTACCTTTGTGAAAATCAGTGAATGTGGCAACAGTCAGAATCAGTTAGGGACTAAAGATGCAACAGACACAAATGTTGTTTTCACTAATCCCCTCAAAGCTAAAACTAGCCACAAAGCTTGTTTGGGCAATGGCAGGAACACAGAAGATGTCTTCCCTGCAGTTCTACTAAAGGTGCAGGAAGCTAACCATCTAAAATGACAGTGCCCTACCAAAAAATATAATGTGCAACTCACATAGAAAGAGAGGTATTACTGTAAAGCCTGTACATTAGCTACAGACATGTACATTGCTGAAGTGGATAGCAAAGGACTGTTTCTTGGTGCGGTGGATTCGGATGAAGATCCTTGGTATGCCAAATTAGTCAATTGGAATAATAAACTGAAATTAAAAATAAGCAGAAGTTCTGGTGTGACTGTCATCTTAGATCACAATTATAAGGACATAAAAAAGAGGAATAGTTTAAGCTCAACTAAAAAGCTGCGTCTGGGCCAGGTAGTTTTTGCCTTTCACCCTATGGATGGAGAGAAACTCACTCAGAAAGGGAAAACTAACAATTCTAGAGGGTGTCTACATTACTATTGATGCACATACAGCTCTACCTGGTAAGACAGCTATAACAAACCTGAACTCAGTATTCAGATCAGAGGGTACGGACACTGTAGATACTGGAACACTGAAGAAGACTTACTCACAAATGTGTACTGGCTTAATAATAATTCAGCAACACTTTACCATTTAACTCATGCCTGATTTGACACCCTTATTCCTTCATGACACCTAAATGAGCTGCAGTTCCCTTACTGGGAAAAATTAACATAAAACTTGCATGGGTATTATATCCAAAGTAGAGAAACCAATGGATTGGTACCAATGTCCAAAAGAAGTGCCAGTAAGGCATTATTATAAATTCTGTAATTCCCAAGCACAAAAAATAATAATAATAATAACAGCTGTGTTATTCTTTATGCATAATGACATCTTACAGTTAATTAATGCACTCCAAATAACAAGCTAAATATCTTTTGTATAATTTTCTTAACAGGACGTTTGTAGGGTATTTTCCACATATAAGTATAAATGTATGCATACATGCTTACAAGCACCCCACCACAACACTCAGCTACATTGACAGACACAAAGTCAGAGGCCTATGAACTACTACCCTCCCCTCAGCTCTTCAAGTGAAGAAAAAAAATCAGTTCCCAGTTCCCAATCCATGTGCCACCCCTCCTGTCCCAGCTTTTCAGCTCTTTAACACAAGAGCAAAAAAAAAAAGTCTGTTCCTTCTACTTAGACACCATGCAGGTGGCCAATAGACACACACCGTCCTTCCCTCCTTTGCACTGGCACACCAACCATGTGGCCAGATCATAACCTTTCCCATCTGCCCCACCTCTTCAACACAAGAAAAAAAAAGCTAGTTCCTTCTGCCGGCACACTAAGAAAGTGGCTAATACACACCCCCTCCCCCTTCTTGCCCTTGCTGTTCAGTAGAGGAACACTGAAGCTCTGTTGTTTTACTTTAAAAGAAAAGACTTTTTTTTTTTTGCTACTGACAGTCTAGACCACACAGGAAGCTGTACAGTACCCCAGTTTAACAACAATTTTTAAACTATAGCAATGTAGCAAGCAGTTGCTATAGTTTAGACCACACATGAATGGTATAGTGCTCAGGTTTGACTGCAACACAACAGCAACTTTTTAAAGACAGTATTGCACTAAAGAGTGATTGGGATAGGATGATGGATGGGAAGGCCAACAGTGCCTCCTAATAGTTTGTACTAGACGTAGTTGCCCCCCTCACGCTGCCCTAGCTATGCTACTGTACAAAGCTATTAAATGTTTAAACTATAAAGGATAATTAGTTTTCTTAGAGTCACAATTTAATATTTACAGTTTAATGCAAATACTTTTGGTTTATTTTATACAACACTTTTTTAAGGCTAATAATTTTATAAAAATACATGTGTAATCCTGCAATCATGTCCTTTTATAGGGTTTAAACACAACATTTTATTGCCACATTGTACAGTTGCAGGATTGTTAAATCATTTTTAAATTTTAACAAAGATCCAGGCATATTCAGTATATGGTGTATTGAAAATAATATGCATATGCAGTACTTAAAAAATAACTATTTCTAAGTATTGAACATTAAATCAAAATGTTTTATCTACTCAGAAAAAATGCAATAAAAAGAAAAGAAATGTTATTTTTCTTGATTATCAAAAAGGTCCTTTATATGTTACAAAAATAAACATTATTCTAAAATGTATTTATTGGATATCCACTAAAGACAAAACACATTATTCTGATCTGTTTAATATTAGTTAACTTAAAGGTTACATGTTTGTACACCAAACATTAACACACACTATGATAAGTAAAGTACAGTTTTGTACCTACCATAAATGTAGATGTTCGAGTGGTTATGCTGCTGCAGTCATCACACTTGGGTTATCCTGCCGTCAGGCGGTCCCGCAGTCGGCCTGAATTCCAAAGCCTTGGTCCGGCGTCGGTTGTCGTCGCTTCTTCCCTGACATCAGTGCGGCAGGGGTATAAAAGAGGCAGCCGATGCCATTTTCTTCAGTTTTTCTTGCCCCAGATGTCAGGTGCCCCAAACTAAGAAGGCAAAATAAGAAGCTTGCAAAACATACCTTAGTGCAAAACAATGGTACTAGTTGTAAGCAAATACACCATATAGATATGCATCCCAAAGGTTGAAGTACATGGAGGTATAAGAAAAGCCTTGTTAGGTAGAGGGGATGGAGGGAGGGTAACCTGGACTGCAGCAGCATAACCACTCGAACATCTACATTTATGGTAGGTACAAAACTGTACTATGTTCATCGTGCTATGCTGCTGCAGTCATCACACTTGGGTAGAGTCCCAAAGCTATGGTTGGGTGGTAGGAGCTAAACTGGGTTAGGTGCAGCTAAGATGCCCTGCAGAACTGCAGTGGCAAACCCAGCTCTGGTTTTGAGTATAGAGGAAGGTGGTAATGCTTGGTGAAGGTGTGCACTGAACTCCAGGTAGCTGCCTCCAGAATGTCCTTTGTTGGGACTCCTCGGAGGAAGGCTGCTGAGGTTGCTGTAGCCCTGGTAGAGTGAGACCTAATACTAGCAGGCACTACTTTCCCGTGGTGTGAGTAGCAAAAGCGGATGCAATGTGCTATCCATTTGGAGATGGTCTGTTTTGAAATAGCCTTTCCTTCTGAGCCTGGTGCATAGGATACAAGGAGTTGGTCAGATTTTCTGAAGGCCTTTGTCTTGTCCAAATAGTAACGTAACTGTCTGTGAATGTCCAAAGAGTAAAGGAGTCTTTCTCCTTTATTCTGTGGGTTTGGATAAAAGGTGGGCAAGTGTATGGTCTGATTGAGAGCCACACTGGATACTACCTTTGGCATGAAGGAAGGGTTGGTGCGTAAAGATACTCTGTCCTGATGGAAAATGATGAAAGGTTCCACTGCCATAAGTGCCTGCAGTTCTGAGACTCTGCGTGCTGAGGTGAGAGCCAGCAGCAGGGCTGTCTTCCATGACAAGTATTGAAGCTCTGCTGAAAAGGCTGGTTCGAAAGGAAGAAGTGTTAACTTTTCCAGAACAAAATTTAGATCCCAAGTTGGAGTTGGTGGTTTTCTGGG
This sequence comes from Protopterus annectens, assembly GCF_019279795.1. NCBI lineage: Eukaryota > Metazoa > Chordata > Ceratodontiformes > Protopteridae > Protopterus > Protopterus annectens. Next base: position 931,478,729 of record NC_056731.1, on the reverse strand, counting down.
GGGGTCTTATATTTTTTGCCCCTCTGAAAAACTGCCTTAGCAAAGGATGAGAGAAAATGGGAGGAACCGTATCATACTGAGCTGAAATGGCTGAAGCATGGATCTTTATGGATGAGAAAGAAAGGCCGTTGTGTAGCATCTCAGTTAGATATTGGAGTATGTGCGGAATATTTGGGATGCCAGGATTTAGGCTTCTGGCCTGGCTCCATACACAAAATCTTTTCCATTTGTCTGAGTAAGTTTTTCTGGTGCTGGGCCTCCTGGCCTCCAAAATGACATTCTGGACGTCCTTTGAGAGAAGTGTTGTTTGATAATTTAAGGTATTTTCCATGCAGCTAGACTTAAGGTCCTTAGTTGACTGTGTAGGATCTGGGAGTTTTGTTGGGTTAACAGCAGAGGGAATTGAGGTAAGATCCATGGAGGGCTGCGAGTCAAGTTTCGTAGTAGTGGGTACCAGTGTTGGCGTGGCCAGTCCGGAGCAATGAGGATCATCTGTGGTCTCTCTGATCTGGCTTTCAGTAATACCTGGGTCAGTAGAGGCAGAGGTGGGAAGGCGTAGACTGACAATGCTGTCCAACTGAATGATAGGGCATCCACTTTCCAGGCCAGGGGATGATAAGTCCTTGTGCAAAATTTTTGTAGCTGGCAATTGTTGGTTGAGGCAAACAGATCTATGTCTGGTGGTCCCCACCTTTGAGTTATCATTGAGAATACTTGTGGGTGTAGTCTCCACTCGTGAGGGTCTGTCAAATTTCTGCTTAATTTGTCTGCCAAAATGTTTTCTTTTCCTGGCAGGAATTGTGCTTGCAGTTGTACTTGGTAAGTTAATGCTGTGTTCCACAAGTCCATTGCCTGTCTGCATAGTGGGTAGGAGTGTGTTCCTCCTTGTTTATGTACCACATAACTGTGGTGTTGTCCATCCTCATTAGAAGTTGTCCTGGATGCAAGAGGTCCTTGAAGGCTGTTAGTGCATTTTTTACAGCTAGCATCTCCTTTTGATTGATGTGTGGTTGCCTTTGGTTTGCAGATCATTTGCCCTGTATGCATTGTCCTGCCATGTGTGCACCCGAGGCGTAGCCTGATGAATCTGTTGTCAAGGTTTGGTTTGCTGGAGGTGAGACAAAAGGAAGGCCCTTGTTTGCTTGGCATGCTTGAGCCCACCATAGAAACTCTTTTTGAAGGAAGGGAATGAGAGTTATACTTGCTTCGAGGCTGTGTCTGTGTTGGGACCATACACTTTTTAAGTACCATTGTAGTTTTCTCATATGCAGTCTTGCATATGCAATTAGTTGAATGCAGGATGCCATGTACCCCAATGGCTGCAGGAATTTCCTTGCAGTGAGCTGGGTAGAAGTTGCCATCTTTTTGAAGTACTGAGCCAGTTGTTTTTGCTTATCTGGTGTGAGGTAAGCCATCTGGGACGTTGTATTCAAGCTGGCACCCAGAAAAATTATTTCTTGTGAGGGTATTAGTTTTGACTTCTTTTTGTTTACTGTGTACCCTAGGCAACTTAGCAACTTTGTTACAAATGCCAGATGCTGTAGTAGGATATCTTTGCTGTCCGCTTGGATCAGGCAGTCATCCAGATATGGATAAATTTGTATTCCTCGCTGTCTGCAGTATGCAATTACTGATGCCAGGCATTTCGTGAATACTCTGGGCGCAGTAGATAAGCCAAAGGGCAATGCAGAGAATTGATAATGCGTTGTGCCTGCCAAAAATCTGAGGTATCTTCTGCAATCTTGTCTGATAGGGACATGCAGGTATGCCTCTTGGAGGTCCAACGTTACCAGCCAAGACTCCTTGCCCAGCATGGGAAGAAACTGCCTTAGTGTGAGCATTTTGAATTTGGGAATGTCCAGGTACGTGTTTAGAATTAAAAGGTCTAAGATGGGTCTCCAGGCTTTGTCCTTTCTTGATACTAGAAACAGTCTTGAGTAAAATCCTTGACCTTGCTCTTTTGCAGGTACCTTTTGAATTGCTTTCATGTTCATGAGAGCTGAAATTTGCTTTTGTGCCTCTGCCCATTGGTTTGTTGGCAGATTTGGCATGCCTCTCATCCATGGTAAAGTGTGAAAATGAAATCTGTAGCCTCGGGTAATAATATCCAGAACCCATTTGTCCTTTGTTATGATGTGCCAATTTTGTGGGAAAAGAGCCAGTTTCCCTCCTAGAGGTGCTGCCTGGGCAATTTTGTTTGGCAGGCGAAGAGGAAAGTCATTGAGTTTGTTTTCTGAAGGGTTGAGATCTGTCGTCTCCCCTCTTTGAGTTGTTGTTTGCCATTGTCTAGGCCTGAAGGTACCTTGTGCCTGGCCTCTGCCCCTAGGGCGTCTGTACCTGCCCCTTTGCTGAGGTGATGAGCCAGCAGCAGGGCTGTCTTCCATGACAAGTATTGAATCTGATTTGTCTGAACATAACTTTTAGATTGTCGCCGCTTCTTCCCTGACATCAGTGCGGCAGGGGTATAAAAGAGGCAGCCGATGCCATTTTCTTCAGTTTTTCTTGCCCCAGATGTCAGGTGCCCCAAACTAAGAAGGCAAAATAAGAAGCTTGCAAAACATACCTTAGTGCAAAACAATGGTACTAGTTGTAAGCAAATACACCATATAGATATGCATCCCAAAGGTTGAAGTACATGGAGGTATAAGAAAAGCCTTGTTAGGTAGAGGGGATGGAGGGAGGGTAACCTGGACTGCAGCAGCATAACCACTCGAACATCTACATTTATGGTAGGTACAAAACTGTACTATGTTCATCGTGCTATGCTGCTGCAGTCATCACACTTGGGTAGAGTCCCAAAGCTATGGTTGGGTGGTAGGAGCTAAACTGGGTTAGGTGCAGCTAAGATGCCCTGCAGAACTGCAGTGGCAAACCCAGCTCTGGGTCTTGAGTATAGAGGAAGGTGGTAATGCTTGGTGAAGGTGTGCACTGAACTCCAGGTAGCTGCCTCCAGAATGTCCTTTGTTGGGACTCCTCGGAGGAAGGCTGCTGAGGTTGCTGTAGCCCTGGTAGAGTGAGACCTAATACTAGCAGGCACTACTTTCCCGTGGTGTGAGTAGCAAAAGCGGATGCAATGTGCTATCCATTTGGAGATGGTCTGTTTTGAAATAGCCTTTCCTTCTGAGCCTGGTGCATAGGATACAAGGAGTTGGTCAGATTTTCTGAAGGCCTTTGTCTTGTCCAAATAGTAACGTAACTGTCTGTGAATGTCCAAAGAGTAAAGGAGTCTTTCTCCTTTATTCTGTGGGTTTGGATAAAGGTGGGCAAGTGTATGGTCTGATTGAGAGCCACACTGGATACTACCTTTGGCATGAAGGAAGGGTTGGTGCGTAAAGATACTCTGTCCTGATGGAAAATGATGAAAGGTTCCACTGCCATAAGTGCCTGCAGTTCTGAGACTCTGCGTGCTGAGGTGATAGCCAGCAGCAGGGCTGTCTTCCATGACAAGTATTGAAGCTCTGCTGAAAAGGCTTGTTCGAAAGGAGGAAGTGTTAACTTTTCCAGAACAAAATTTAGATCCCAAGTTGGAGTTGGTGGTTTTCTGGGGGGGTCTTATATTTTTTTCCCCTCTGAGAAACTGCCTTAGCAAAGGATGAGAGAAAATGGGAGGAACCGTATCATACTGAGCTGAAATGGCTGAAGCATGGATCTTTATGGATGAGAAAGAAAGGCCGTTGTGTAGCATCTCAGTTAGATATTGGAGTATGTGCGGAATATTTGGGATGCCAGGATTTAGGCTTCTGGCCTGGCTCCATACACAAAATCTTTTCCATTTGTCTGAGTAAATTTTTCTGGTGCTGGGCCTCCTGGCCTCCAAAATGACATTCTGGACGTCCTTTGAGAGAAGTGTTGTTTGATAATTTAAGGTATTTTCCATGCAGCTAGATTTAAGGTCCTTAGTTGACTGTGTAGGATCTGAGAGTTTTGTTGGGTTAACAGCAGAGGGAATTGAGGTAAGATCCATGGAGGGCTGCGAGTCAAGTTTCGTAGTAGTGGGTACCAGTGTTGACGTGGCCAGTCCGGAGCAATGAGGATCATCTGTGGTCTCTCTGATCTGGCTTTCAGTAATACCTGGGTCAGTAGAGGCAGAGGTGGGAAGGCGTAGACTGACAATACTGTCCAACTGAATGATAGGGCATCCACTTTCCAGGCCAGGGGATGATAAGTCCTTGTGCAAAATTTTTGTAGCTGGCAATTGTTGGTTGAGGCAAACAGATCTATGTCTGGTGGTCCCCACCTTTGAGTTATCATTGAGAATACTTGTGGGTGTAGTCTCCACTGTGAGGGTCTGTCAAATTTCTGCTTAATTTGTCTGCCAAAATGTTTTCTTTTCCTGGCAGGAATTGTGCTTGCAGTTGTACTTGGTAAGTTAATGCTGTGTTCCACAAGTCCATTGCCTGTCTGCATAGTGGGTAGGAGTGTGTTCCTCCTTGTTTATGTACCACATAACTGTGGTGTTGTCCATCCTTATTAGAAGTTGTCCTGGATGCAAGAGGTCCTTGAAGGCTGTTAGTGCATTTTTTACAGCTAGCATCTCCTTTTGATTGATGTGTGGTTGCCTTTGGTTTGCAGACCATTTGCCCTGTATGCATTGTCCTGCCATGTGTGCACCCGAGGCGTAATCTGATGAATCTGTTGTCAAGGTTTGGTTTGCTGGAGGTGAGACAAAAGGAAGGCCCTTGTTTGCTTGGCATGCTTGAGCCCACCATAGAAACTCTTTTTGAAGGAAGGGAATGAGAGTTATACTTGCTTCGAGGCTGTGTCTGTGTTGGGACCATACACTTTTTAGGTACCATTGTAGTTTTCTCATATGCAGTCTTGCATATGCAATTAGTTGAATGCAGGATGCCATGTACCCCAATGGCTGCAGGAATTTCCTTGCAGTGAGCTGGGTAGAAGTTGCCATCTTTTTGAAGTACTGAGCCAGTTGTTTTTGCTTGTCTGGTGTGAGGTAAGCCATCTGGGACGTTGTATTCAAGCTGGCACCCAGGAAAATTATTTCTTGTGAGGGTATTAGTTTTGACTTCTTTTTGTTTACTGTGTACCCTAGGCAACTTAGCAACTTTGTTACAAATGCCAGATGCTGTAGTAGGATATCTTTGCTGTCCGCTTGGATCAGGCAGTCATCCAGATATGGATACATTTGTATTCCTCGCTGTCTGCAGTATGCAATTACTGATGCCAGGCATTTCGTGAATACTCTGGGCGCAGTAGATAAGCCAAAGGGCAATGCAGAGAATTGATAATGCGTTGTGCCTGCCAAAAATCTGAGGTATCTTCTGCAATCTTGTCTGATAGGGACATGCAGGTATGCCTCTTGGAGGTCCAACGTTACCAGCCAAGACTCCTTGCCCAGCATGGGAAGAAACTGCCTTAGTGTGAGCATTTTGAATTTGGGAATGTCCAGGTACGTGTTTAGAATTGAAAGGTCTAAGATGGGTCTCCAGGCTTTGTCCTTTCTTGATACTAGAAACAGTCTTGAGTAAAATCCTTGACCTTGCTCTTTTGCAGGTACCTTTTGAATTGCTTTCATGTTCATGAGAGCTGAAATTTGCTTTTGTGCCTCTGCCCATTGGTTTGTTGGCAGATTTGGCATGCCTCTCATCCATGGTAAAGTGTGAAAATAAAATCTGTAGCCTCGGGTAATAATATCCAGAACCCATTTGTCCTTTGTTATGATGTGCCAATTTTGTGGGAAAAGAGCCAGTTTCCCTCCTAGAGGTGCTGCCTGGGCAATTTTGTTTGGCAGGCGAAGAGGAAAGTCATTGAGTTTGTTTTCTGAAGGGTTGAGATCTGTCGTCTCCCCCTCTTTGAGTTGTTGTTTGCCATTGTCTAGGCCTGAAGGTACCTTGTGCCTGGCCTCTGCCCCTAGGGCGTCTGTACCTGCCCCTTTGGGGGTCTGTCTGAAGCAGGAAAGGAACAGTTTTTTGATGGCCAGTTTCTGCTGAAGCGAGGAGGTTGTACCTGTAAAAAATCTTTAACTGTTTGCATTGATTTTGCCTTTTCTTCCATCTTCTTTAAAACTTCTTCTTCTTTGACACTAAATAACGCATCCTTTTGCAGTGGAGCATCCAGTAACTTTGCTTTGACATGTTCTGGTAAGGTCTGCTCTTTTAGCCAAGCATGTCTACGTATTACAGACCCTGTGACTGCTGCTCTACATGAGGCCTCCAAAGAATCAAAACCACACTGTAAGGTATGTTTTCCCACTTGTTCTGCTGCATGCAACAAATCTTGCATCCCTTTGAAATCTAGTTGATCTGTTTGAGGGATCATTTTCTGTTTTAACTGAGTAAGCAAGTACTGATGGTATTTAATCATGTGGAATTGGCAGTTTAATGCCCTCATGGCCAAAGTGGCAGAGGTATACCCTTTCTTCCCCCATTTTTCTAATGCCCTGGAATCTCTTTCCGCAGGTAGCAGTAGAGGCCTTAACCCCTTTGGGACCCTGGAAAATGGTTTCTGGGTCTGCAGCAGGGATTTTATATGAAAACTTGTGAGAGTCAGGGACTCGATAGTATCTGTCTGGTTTAGGTGGTGCTGGAGGTAAGGAATCTGGATTTAGACTGGATTCAGTGTAGACATAATCCAGAATGTCTAAAACAGGAGGAATGGCTAGGGGTCTATGCTGAGGTAGAAGAAGAAACTCACAGAGTCTTTTCTTGGAGTCAGAGTAATCTTGTCCTTCCCAGTGGAAATGCTCTCTCATGGTGTGCAGGGTTTCCCCAAGAGAGAAGTCTTCAGGGGGGGAAATAGAGGGAATAGACTCCTCAGCATCTGAGTCTTCATAGAGAGGGAAGGGGTAATCCTGTTCCTCAGAGTCTGCTGAGGAAATGGATTCCTGGTCAGAAGGAGGTAAATCTTCCTCCAGTCTAGGTCTTTTGCCAGGAGGGGCTGGGAACCTCTGATAAGGGTAATCAGGTCCTCCGCCATTTTGAGCATCTGTTTTTTAGGCATAGGGGTCTGTGTGGGAGTCTGTGGACCCGGTTTCTTAACCTTTGGAAGCTTAGCTTATGACTTACGGAGAGAGTAGTCGGTTTAAAGACGACTTCTGAAACCGAAGGCCTGTCCATAGTCTCCAGATCGCCGCCAGGGCTGGCGTCCGCGAGTTGAGGAGGAACCGGCTCCAGTGGCCCAGTAGATTCTGACTGAGAGGTAGTATTTTCTAAATCTGCGGTAGTCAGGGGCTGCATAGGCGCCTTACTGAATAACGAAGATTCGGCGGCAGGCCTAACCGAGACCTCAATATCTGGTCTAGGTCTAGGCTGCCGGTCTTTGTCCTTGCGTTTTTTAAACATAGCGGTTGTCGGAGGTTCCAACGACATAATGTAGTTGAATTTTCTGCCAAAATAATGTCGGGCGGTATCAGCCCGATGCTTAATAGTGCGTTTATTGAACCTAGCGCAAAACTGACAACCAGAAACGTCGTGGTCTGTGCCTAGGCAAGGAATACAATAAGAATGAAAATCCTTATGAGGTATTTGCTTGCCACAAGAAATACAATTATTAACTTTGTCTGACATCGGTCTGAGGCAAGAAAAGTTTCCCCAACGGGGTACTTAGCTTTATAGAAGACTTCAGCTGAAATTCTGTTCGAAAATCTCAGGAGCTGGCCGACCGGCACTTGTGAACTGCTTCTGCTTCGGGCACCACGTGGCAAGAAAGACTGAAGAAAATGGCGTCGGCTGCCTCTTTTATACCCCTGCCGCACTGACGTCAGGGAAGAAGCGACAACAACCGACGCCGGACCAAGGCTTTGGAATTCAGGCCGACTGCGGGACCGCCTGACGGCAGGATAACCCAAGTGTGATGACTGCAGCAGCATAGCACGATGAACATCATAGTGATACAGCAACAGACTACATTTTAAAACAGTACCTTTACCAAAAAATTGCAGGTGTAAATTTTTAAATTCAAAAGAATTTCTTTTTGCAAAAGCTGTTTTAAATGAAATCACATTTTTTCTTACTGTCATAAAAAATTATATCCTAAATAAAATAAAAAGAGTAGTAAATCTAATTAAGATTTTAGAAATGAAAAGTTTATGTATGTTTTCACCTTGTAAAATGATATAAGACAAAAACAAGCATATCACCGAAAACATACTATATACAAAGTATAAAAAAGTTTCACTAACCTCTAAGTAAACCTAAAAAATAGACTGAAAGTCTGAAATATGATGTAGACAAAAGGCTAAGCAATTGCCACTGTTTCAAATTCTAGCTGAAATAAAGCCTTATATCAGAAAAAAAGTTTGTTGTTTTTCTTATTCATTAGCTAAAGTTAAGGTCTAAATGCTTCCACTATGAGTGGACAACAGTGAATGCACCTAGATCATTATCTCTGAACTGTATTCACCAAACAAGATAGTTGAAAAATACTTTTTAAGTGTTTTTCCCCTGAACCCCTGATGTGGAGGGACAAGCTCCAACACCCTCCAGACTTATAAATGCCAACTCCACAGTCACACTAACTCATAGAAGGTGGATATCCCCCCAAAAAGGCATCACTGCTGGCATAACTCAACAAAGGTGATTTCCAATGGGGGATCTTCAGTGAGTTGCACCTCAGGCAACTGAAGCTTGAGAGTTCAATCTCTGTCCACCAGTAGGGTAATGGATCTAAACAGGTAAACCAAACAAAGTTGTCATGTGTCTAAAATATTTGAGACTACAACGTTTTTGTGTTTAAGGTGAAGGCCAAATAAAAGATTCAGGTTAGGTAAAATCAAAAAATTCAAGGCTCATTTCCTGACAAACTAGTGACTTCTAATTTGAAAAATAAAAAGTTAAATGTTTGGTAATTTACTGTAAATTCAAGTGAAGGTATGTGTCAAAAACAACAAATAAAGTTTTGTCTGCTTTTTCAATAGTTTATAAAAATAAATTAACATTAGTTTTACAAAAAAATCAATATAGGTAAATTTTTGGGCGGATATAAAAAATCTGTGTTCATGTAAACAGTAGCAACCAACAAAAATTAGCAACTGTTTTATATCAATAATAATCAGTACAACTGTAATCAGATTAGTGTACACATATGCATACATGTACATTTTCACAAAGTTATTTATTTCTAAAATTACAAAAATAAATAAATAAATTCACATTCTAAAAACAAATTTTATATTTCATTTTTTTCTGCACACGTTTAGTAATGTGATATTAGTAATTTTCTAATCATTTTATAATATAAATGATATAAATAAGACTAATTAAGGACAAAAAAGCTAAATTTAAAAAAATAATAAGTTATAAGTAATAAGAAATATATTAAAATCATAAAACAAAATCAGTAAGACTACTTCCAAAATTAAATATAATGCAACAAAGTTAGGTATTCTGCAAATGGCATATTTTTGTTTGTGCATCAAAAAAATGTATTTAAAAAGTGTGAAACAATTTTGGTGGTTATATGTTTTATACTGACATAAAGGCTGACATATTCATTAAAACAGAGTTCATGACTTTCTTTTCTTAAAAATAAAAGTATCACTAGTTAAAAAGATAACTAAATTTTGTTAACATTCTAACACTACAATACAATTACTTCAATGTTCAGTATAATATGTTTACTTTAAAACATTACTAAGCAGCTTTTACAATATGCACAATATATGCACATGATCAATTAGATTTTGCAGTACATCACAGCTGACACTATTCAAGCATCAACTTAAAAAAAGAAAAGTGGCATGTTTACTGTAAAATGCTTATCTAAACAAGTTATATAACTGCCGAAAAAAACAGGTAACAAAGGTTACTTAAAATCTAAAATATAACAAATTGGGCTTCAAATACGTAATGTATTTAGTAATCAATAACCATAAAATACAAAAATAAAAAATGTTAACAGGATTATAAATTTTGCTTAAAAATGACAGTGACAAAAGACATAGGGCCAGATTCAGTAACACGTATACTAAGTGTACACTATGAGTACACAATCTGTATTCTAGAACATCCCTACCACATTTTTTGCACTTTCTATTCCCTCAGAAAGACTGCACCAAGTGTACAAGTAGTCTACACTTTGTGGTAACCTTTATGAATCCTCCTCAGTATTTAAAGCTACAATAAAATTGTTAGGAAAACTAAAATTAGGAGGAAGATGGTGTGAGCTATGTTTGTGCTGTCTGTTCACCCAGAACGGTATACACTTAGTGTAGATGTTAATGAATCCCAGGGATAATTTTAACGCATTTCAAGACAAACAAAATAAAATCAAGCTGTAAATAGTTTTGTAAAAGTGCAATACATATATATATATATATATATATATATGTGTGTGTGTGTGTGTGTGTGTGTGTGTGTATGTGTATAGGGTTAATATGCAAATGGTTATTATCAACAGTAAGTTCATAAATGTTAAATTCTGACTTTTTAACACAATTTTTATGCAAGACTTTTTGCTGGGAAAGTTCTTTCTGTTTACTTTTGAACCAGCTATTCTGTCTGTTTTTTATTCATTTTTTTTTTGTTACACTAACTGCTTTATTGCTCTGTCATCTGAATTGCAACTATGCATGGTGGGGTAACCCTATTGCTTTACCAGGCTTATAGAGTTATTTGTAGAAAATAAAATCTCTCATATATGCCCTTAACACTTCTGAGTGTACCTTGAATCCAGTTATCTATCTCTCTCATTTCTTTCACAATTTGGGTGACAGGAAGAATAGATTCTATATACTATGGTCATATGTTTGCAACTCAGGTATTATCCTGTCAGTACTAAGTTCTTTAGGAAAGCTATGCAGCTGTGGAATTTCTAGCACGGGGCTAGAAAAGGACAAGCTGTGACATTTCAGATGATTCCAGTTGGTTGTTCCTCATGATACCTTTTCTTGTTATTTCCACCATGATTAAACAGTTTTAGACGGGTCTGAGGTCCATCCAAACAGAGCTTTGTTTTCTTTAATGACATACTGGAAAGGGATGGACTCTAGACATATTCCAGAGGTAATTACATGGTCCTCTGTACATACTTTTACAAAGCATTACATACTAGGTTCTTTTTCCAGGTCCAAGACTAAATTTGCTAGAGTCATTCTTCAGGGGCTACTGCAGCAGTTACAATAATGAACATAATACAGTTGTGTAAGTTGCACTTATGATAACAGTTGATGTTCAAATTCCTCACTGCTAAAAAAGCTGCCCTCACCCACTATCCCCCTACTTCAGTATATAGTTTGTAGTTGGGATACAAATTACTTGTTACTGTTTACATATTTTAGAGGTTCGATATGAGTACACTCTTCTCTCTGTATAGGCAAGAAAATCCTGAATATTTCTTCACTCTGCTGTTGATTTTCCTCCTCTGGGATGACCCAATTAGCAGTCAGAGTGAATGTGTGGGAAATAGATGGAGCTTTTTGAAGATGGCTGGTTACTGTATCCTAGGCAGGACACAATCCATATAGCCAAAATGTTACTATAGCAGCGAGGAATTTAAACATCTACTGTTACAGTTAAGTGCAACTTATGCAACTGTACTTTCTTCCACTTTCACCTCCACATTTCATAATGCTGACTGATCTCCATTAAACAGGTTTCCTTTAAAAGCAGTAGCTGAATATTTCAATTCAATGTTTCTACACTTCCTAAATAAATGTAATCAGCTATGCGAAGGAGCTCAAATAACTTGAGGACTTCGATACCGAAAAGAAATCACCTGTGCAATATTTACCACAGCATCTAAACTGAAAATGACCATATAAACTTCAAAACTGTATGCAATCAGGGGCGTGGCCAAGATGCTGACTGAGTAACAGCTGCTTTCATCAACTCTGCTACAGTTAGAGTTACCACCTATCCCGTTGTCAGTGGCCACTCATGGGTTGAGCCCTGTCATCCCATTGCCCGAAAAGAGAAGCAGTGGCACTTTAAAAGTCCTGTTTTCTGATACATGCCGAATTGCCATGGAAAAGCCAAAAGTACTTCCATTTTTTTCCATGGCAATGCGGTTACATCACCAACCTGGACCTGCAGGCAGAGGTATTCCCTGTTAGGTCCGGGTAAGGTTGCCACCCGTTCCGTTGTCAGCGGGACACTCACGGGTTGAGCTGCCTCATCCTGTTGCCCGCTGTGCAAAGTAGTGGGACTTGAAAAGAACCGCTTTTCAATCGCACTGAAATGCCGTGGAAAAGCCGCAATTACTTTCGGTTTTTCCATGGCAATTCAAGTTACGTCACCAACCCGGACCTGCAAGCAAAGCTGCTGCCTGTTAGTTCCGGGTGCTTTAATTTGTGCAGCAATTGGCTTCAATTCATGAAAGGGGTGGGGATTGGGGCAGGAAGAGCCCTGCAAAGATCGCTGCTGCAGGAGCACTTTGTTTTAAGCACTTCTACAACAGCTAAAAAAATGACTGAGTTTTTTTTTCTAATGAGCCAGCCATCCATCCATCCATCCATTCATCCAGCCAGCCAGCCATCCATTCATCCAGCCAGCCAGCCAGCCAGCCATTCATTCATCCAACCAGCCAGCCAGCCAGCCAGCCAGCCAGCCATTCATTCATTCAGCCAGCCATCCATCCATCCATCCATTCATTCAGCCATCCATTCATGCAGCCAGCCAACCATCCATCCATTCATGCAGCCATCCATCCATCCATCCATCCAGACATGGCATCCATTCATTCAGCCATCCATCCATCATGCCATCCATCCAGTCATTCATCCATTCAGCTGCTACTCCCACAAACCAGCTAGCCACTCCAGCAGCTAGCCAGCCAGTCAGCTAGCCACTCCAGCAGCCAGCCAACCAGACACTCCAGCAGCCATCCATCGTACCCATAACAGCATCTCCTTCACTGGTCCTGTAGTGATGTCATGGTAGAGGGTGTCGCCAGTGTCATATTGGCCACACCACCATGTCCCACGTTGGCCAGCTTAAAAGGTGGCAACCCTTGGTCTGTGTGATGTAAATCATACAGCAATTGGCTGCAATGATTGAAGGGGGTGGGGATTCCACTAGGAAGAGCCCTGCAAAGGTTACAGCTGTAGAGTGTTTTTGTATTAGCGCTTCTACAGATGGTAAGAATTAGAAAAACGACTGAGATTTGCCAGCTATCTAGGAAGCCAGCCAGCCATCCAGGAAGCCAGCCAGCCACTGAAGCAGGCAGGGAGCCTGCTAGCCAGCCAGCCAGTCCAGCAAGTAGGGAGCCTGCTAACCAGCCAGCCATTCCAGCAGGTATGGAGCCTGCTAGCCAGCCAGCCAGCCAGTCCAGCAGGTAGGGAATCTGCTAACCAGACAGCCAGTCCAGCAGGTAGGGAGCCTGCTAGCCAGCCAGCCAGCCAGTCCAGCAGGTAGGGAGCCTGCTAGACAGCCAGCCAGCCAGTCCAGCAGGTAGGGAGCCTGCTAGCCAGCCAGTCCAGCAGGTAGGGAGCCTGCTAGCCAGCCAGCCAGTCCAGCAGGTAGGGAGCCTGCTAGCCAGCCAGTCCAGCAGGTAGGGAGCCTGCTAGCCAGCTAGCCAGTCCAACAGGTAGAGAGCCTGCTAGCCAGCCAGCCACTCCAGCAGGCAGGGAGCCAGTCATCAAGCCATCCTTTCCAGGAGGAAGGAAGCCAGTTATCTAGCCAGCCATTCCAGCATGAAGGAAGCCAGCTAGCCCAGCGAAGACTGTGATAGTGGTAAGTACAAAAGTCAATAGTATTTTGTGGCTCTAGTTATTTAAAATGGGAATATTGTGCTTTATTTAAATTTAAGTTTTTAATGTTTAGAGGTAAACAGGGGTGCAGTATGCAGTATTTAAATCTGTGCAGTGGTAATTTTGAGATTTCCAAGTAATAGTTTAAAATAGGAATATTGTGCTTTATTTACATTTAAGTTTTTAATGTTTAGAGGTAAATGGGGAGTGCAGTACACAGTATTTAAATCTGTGCAGTGATTATTTTGAGACTTCCAAATAGTAGTTTTTAAAGATATAAAAATGTGTGTGTGTGTGTGTGTGTGTGTGTGTGTGTGTGTGTGTGTGTGTGTGTATGTAATTATAATTGTGGTTGTTTGGGTATGATTTGGAAGCATTACTTTTTAAAGGCTGAAACGTGTATATATAAGTTTTGTTTACTTCTGGTGGGGGCAGTCAAAGATAAATGTAGTGTGATATATTTCTATTGTTATGGCTTTTTCAGGGTACTTTTTGTTTACAGATAGAAAATGTTTGAGGATATTTTGCACTTTTTGTGTGGAAATGTGTGCAATTTAATGCTGTTTTCAAGAAGTCAGGATATCCTGTTTGGGTAATTTTTCCTGTTAATTCTTCCAAATCCATATGCATGTGGTATAAGTGTACCTTTTTGAGGGGGAATGTTAATAGGTAATGTAGTGCATTTATTATTCTAGTAAGTACATGTTGCCAACTTGCCATAGCTGTTTCAAGATAGTTTTCACTTATAGTTGTAAATGTGTGCATATTTTTTTATACTGTATTTAATAAGGTTAAAATGTCCTGCTTTGCTTGTACTGAGAACATGGGTGTGCTGCTTTTACTTGGGCCTATTTATTGCATGGTTGTGCTGGGTAAATTACTGTTAAAGGTTTATTTTTATTTCTCTTAATTGCTATGTTTTGAGGTAAAATGGGTCCATGGGGTCTGCTGTGCATTGTAGTTTATTTTAGTTGCTCTTGCAAGAAGTACTTTTAAAAATGTTTATGTACTTTTTTTTTTTTTTTTTTTTTTTTGTGGATGTATGCTCAGAAGTTAATGCAGTACATTTGGGATTATGCTAAAACATGTTATCATTTCAGGATAGTTTGCTTTTACAAGTAGCAAAGTTTGTATTTTGTTTTTAGTGATGTCTTCAATAAATTTACAATGTACTGCTTTTATTACAATCCGATTATGGCCAGTGTTGCTGTTGGGCCTGTTCATTAACAGAGCATTGTGCTGTGTAAATTAGTGCTGTATGTTTATTTCTTTTTTCTTAACTGCTGTGGTCAAAAGGTAAATCGGGTCTATGGTGTCCGATGTGCATTATCATTCATTTTAGAGTGGCTTTTTGGTAGAGTGAAAATGTGTTTAACTTTATTTTCTTGATGGGTGGGGGGCATGTTCAGTGGTAAAAATAATGCATTTTGTTTTCTACAAGCTGTGTTAATGTCAGTTTTCAATGGCCAAAATGCCCCCTACATTACCTCATTTACTGTTTTACCATTTTTAAATGGTTTGTAATTTTAATTCTCTTCTGCTCCACTCCTCAGGTCATTCATATGGCAATGTTTTTCAAACTAGTTCTTTCATATGCCAACCAGTTCTTTCATATGCCATGTTTTTCAATCTAGTTCTTTCATATGCCAGCCAGTTCTTTCATATGCCAATGTTTTTCAAACCAGTTCTTTCATATACCAACCAGTTCTTCCATATGCCAATGTTTTTCAAACCAGTTCTTTCATATGCCAATGTTTTTCAAGCCAGATCTTTCGCATGCCAATACTGCATCTCTTTCAACACCTCTGGTGATGTCATGGTGGGTGTGGCCAGTGTCATCGTGGCCACACCCCCATGTTCTACTGGCCACACCCCATGTCCCACTTTAGCCTTGTTAAAAAGTGGCAATCTTAGCTACAGTTTCGTTTTTTTCTGACAGGAAATTTAACTTTTTAATTATTCCTTATACTTTTTTGAACAAAAAATAATTAGTAATATCTAGTAAAGGAATAAATTTAAAAAAAAAAAAAAAAAAAAGAACAATTTAATTTTCAATGTCCAGTCAAAATACCTCCTGGAACTTCTCCGCCTTCAAATTCAACATGAGCCACACAAAAGGAACTACACAGGATTCTTCACTAAGGAAGGCTATACAGTTTGTTCTTACCAGTCTACAGATCTCACTTAAAATGGATAAAATGGACAACAAAATAGAGAACTTCAATGAAAAACCTTCAAGATAAATGGAACAATTACAAGAAACACTAAATCAACAAAAAAATCCAGATATCGGGACTAGAGTATGCCATGAATGATTTTGAAGGAAGATAGACAGAGGACTAACATAACCTGGAATTTTTACTAAAACAAAACACCTTGTTGCTGGAAAAGATTGATGACTTAGAAAATAGATCTTGCAGGAACACTATTAGAATTTTTGGACTACCTGAAGGAATAGAAAATGACAACATGACAAACTTCCTAACAACCTGGATTCCCAAGACCCTTGATCTCTCAGAAGGTATGTCTTTTGGAATCGAACGAGCCCATAGATCCTTATCAAAAATATCATCTCTTTCAAAGAAAATAAGTCAAGATTCACAATAGTAAGACTTTTTTCAAAACAGGATAAAGACTTGATACTAAAGACAGCTTGGGCAAAATCTCCCATCAAAATCCAGGATCAAATAATAAGGTTTGATAATGACTTCTCAGCTGCAGTAATGTCCAGAAGGAAAACATTTTACCTTTAATAAAAGAACTGAAAAAGTATCAGATCAAAGTACACCTGCTCTTTCCAAGTAGACTGAAAATATTTCTCAAAGATGAAACAAAAATCTTTGAAGACATGGACAATGCTATAACATACTTAAAAATAAAGAGTTTCTAGATAAAACAGAAGAAATGAAATGGAATAACAGCACATTAAAGAGGCAAGCAGAGAGGAATAATTGGAAAACCAGTGAAAAAAAGAAAAAATTAAAAGAAAAATGACTTAACCTGACTATTGTTTTCAATTGAAAATGAAATGATAAATAATACTCTTCTGTTAACAAAGTCTTACAAGTAAAATTTCATAAAGAAAATCAGAACCTCTGAGTCAACATCTATTAACATCATATATAAGGTAATTTTACTTAATTAATATGTATCCTCATAACTTCATATGCATATGGTACAATCTATTTATACAGTCTTACAGTCTAATACCACTAGGAATATTTGTCTGATATTCTAAAAGCAACAGGTTCCTTATTTTACCCTTACAAATAAAAATGATTTATTAAATAATCTTAAAATTTAGAATTTATAAGTATATGATAAAATTATTAATGCCAAAGTTCAATTTGAAGTAATGTCACTAGTTCCTGTAAAAAATTCTGATAAATGTCTGTGGAAACTAAAGTTTAAACAATGTGTCCTTTACTTTGTGTCTTATCATCGTTAAGTTAAAACATGATACTCAGGTCAAAAACCTTCTTGAGGCATTGATAACTACTGTATATGAATTATAATATATAGACGTAGAAGTGGAGAGGAAACATTTATAGGAGTGAAAATACATGCAATGGTTAGTGGCACATAATCTGATGTTTGTTTTATTGCTCAGTTTAAGTTCTGAGAATGCCCTTGTGGCTGTTAAACATGGTATGGGTCTGAATATGTATTTTAAATGTATTGTGAGTATACAATTGGCCTTGAACATTGTGGTGTAATACTTAGTGGTTTTTAGGGCTTTAGAACATTGAAAATCTGCATCTGGGTATGCGACTGGCTTGTTTACTTCATGAGAGAGAAAAGCCACATGAGACAGTTAAATTTAGCCCTTACTTTAGCAGATTGACAGTCCCTTAATTCCCGCCACAGTCGCAAGGTATTAGCCTTATTTATCAAGTAAAATCTTGCCCACTGAATGTAAAGAGATGGAAGTGATAACCTGCTATTAAAAAGGAAACTCCTATGGCTACCACAGCAACGTCTCCACGTCTTATGCACTAGAATGAACGCAAGAGATGTTATAACACAAAGAAAAAGCATTTAAGCTTTATAAAAACCTCAATTAATCATTCTAAAATAGAGTATAATTCAACTGTTCCCTTTTATGTATTGACCCGTTAGGTAAAAGAATATATGAAAAAAAAGGGGAGGACACAGAAACCGATCTTTTTAAGAAGAAGCCTGATAACATCTTACTTTCCTGATTAATTAATAAAATAATAGCAACTCACATGAGATGTTCAAACATATTAAGAGTATAATAAACATGTGTGTGCTTTTAGGACAGTGTCCTAAATATGTTTATAATTGAATTGTTTACACCACAGCTGGCTTATAAAATACAGTCTGAACAGAATCATTGATATCAATCAAAGTAGAAATGCATGTGTAACAAGGAACAGTTGCAAAGGTGTATAGACTTGCTGTTTTGTAAATTATGTTTTAATTTTTATGTTAAATGTTACCTTGAACACTTCTTTAAGCAAAAAAGTTACGACTGGCATGTGTTACATGAATTATTTCAAAATAGGACACGGTCATATATTGTCTATTCTGAACAGTATTTACAGCAAAACAGAGTTTGTTTAATGTTGACTGATTTACTTACTCCTATCCATAATATAATCAGAAATAGTGGGTCACACTCAAAACATTAGAAACACTATGAATAGCATGCTACTTTTATTTTCTTTTGATATCATATAGCCTAGACATTTACACAATTATACTGGATGACAAAAAACTTCTGAAAGTAGCTGGCTCTATTCCCATGTCGGGAACACGATTCATGTTTATGTATGCATAATGATATTAAAGTGAAAGAAAGTAAAGTATAGTATTATGACTAAGGAGGATACAACAGAGCATTAAAGAATACCTTGTCAGATATAACAACAACACAAGTACTATATTTTAAATAATGGTTGAACTGATATAGCTGGAGGAAACTTGCATTTGTTGTATTTAAATGTGACTTGTTGATATGCTGTCATTAACATTATAGATTGTCAATTATTAATATATTAATGTTCAGATATAATATAAGCAATAAGTGTTATATAAGTAGTATTAGATTATGGTCATTGGTTAAAGTTTCTGATTTCATGGATAACTCAATCTATTTTATTTAAAATATTCATAGTACTGTTACTTATTAATTTTCAAAAGTGTTATGAAACAGCTGTGAAATTTGAAATCTTTTGTCACACCCAACTATAAAAAAGGGGAAGGAAAAGGGATTTAAAAAAAAAGTAAGGAAATAAAAACGTTAAGGAATTAATGACTACCTCTTATTTATACTTTGCTAGCATTTGTTGAGAAGATACGATAAATAACAATATATCCTCAGACATAAGTTAACTATATTAAAACGTGATTTATTGATATATTCTATTAACCTACATGATTAATAATAAGAATAATAGCAAAATAAGTTGCAGACTGATGCTTAGCTTTATCTTACTTTCTATTGTATGGAAGGAAATGCTTGGATAGTATTTCTATCTGAGAAGGGAGTTTTAAACTCCAGATGGGAGGGAAAAGTTAGAGTAATGTTTTTACAGTTAACAAGTTTTGGTTCAATGTTCACGGTGTACATAAAAATTTCACATAGAATTTTCATACTACAGAACAGTAGAGTAAATGAAAAGGTTATACATATTAAGAATTCTACACAAAGTAATCTTAATCTCGTTGGTATACTGCAATGACATCTTTAAACTGCTTATCATTAAACATTAATCGTTTAAATAATGGGTGTAAAAGAGGGAACTTATTTAGATACTTAAGAACACAAACTTCTCAGGTCATTTTTTACAAGAGACACATTTGTTACAATCTGATATTAATAGACTTAATCCCAAATTGTATACTGTATTAGCAAGCTCACACTATACACAAAAAAGAGGAGCAACAATACTATGGAAAAATACCATTCCTACACCTAAAATAATTAATACTTATAAGGATGATAAAGGATTAATGTGCTCAGTGTCACTGGAAATTAATAAAAGATACTACACACTCATTAATTTATACTGGTTTACTGGGATAGGAGTAAAAACTGTAAAGAAACAAATGGAACAAATCATAAATCAGTCAAAAAGAAGTCTTATAATTGCAGGAGATTTCAACTGCAAAACAAAAGAGGAAGACTCGAACTCCACAAAAAAAAAAAAAAAAAAAAAAAAAAAAACTCTCTCCATCTGCTAAAGAACTTAAAAAAAATATTGTGTATATATATATATATATATATATATATATATATATATATATATATATATATCTTTAGACTTAAAAAAGAACCTAGATAGGGTAAAGACTATAACCTGTCCCCTTTCTGACCCTAACACAATAACCTGTCACTTTATTTTAAAACAAACCCATGAAATTTAATAAGATGAATATCTGCATATATAACTACTTTAAAAGAATTTAAAGAATTCCTAATCTATTTAAATTCTAATAACACTCAAGATACTTCCAGAATATTCATCTGGGACACATTCAAAGCATATATATATATATATATATATATATATATATATATATATATATATATACAGCAGAAGTATATATTGGTATGCTTATAAGAAAAAAATGGGAGAAAGATCTAATAGAACTACAAGAAAAAATAGATAAACTCCAGCTAGAGAATCAAAATACAAATCCAGATAAATTGTAACAAATAAATGAACTAAAAAGTAAGTATTTAGAGACTCTAAATCATAAAACAAAGATAAGCCTAGAAAAAACTGAAAATCATTAATCACTCAGCTAACCCAAAATATATGCATAAACTAGCTATGAGAACTAAATATATAATAAGTCTAATAATATTAAAGAAATATTTTCACCTTCTAAAAATAAGAAAGTCATAGACCTAGATGATATATTAAAAGAGTTTAAGGATTAATTCACAAAAATAAATGAGGACAACAAATTAATACATTCAAATGAAAAATAAAAAAATTTCTAAGAAAATATAAGAAAAAATTATGATCAGATAAAAATCATATATAAACCTATTTCAATTACTGAATTAAAATCACATATTAAAAAACTAAAATTAAATAAATCCCCTGGAAATGATGGTATTATGTCTGAATTATATAAATTAATGATTAATGAGTCTCTGAATATACTACTTGAAATTTTTCAATATGGTTAAGAATTTAGAAACAGTTCCTCGTTCTTGGGGTTTCTCTCTACTTACTCCAATATTAAAGGTAGATAAAGATCCAACAAAATGCTCATCTTACAGGCCAATTTCATTGTTGAATGTTGATTATAAGTTATTTATGGATATACATGCAGATATATTAAAACAATTTCTTCCCTCCTTAATAGCTAATGATCAAATGGGCTTTATTTTGCATAGAAATGTATATGATAATATAAAAAGAATAATGTCACTAACTGATTTATCCAAAAAAACAAAAGAAAATTTAACAATTGTAAGTCTTGATATTAATTGTGCCTTCAGTTCTGTAAATTGGAAATATCTTTCATTAGTACTAGAAGAAAGTACTTTTTCAAATAAATTTATACAGCTCATTAATCTTTTATACAGTAATACACAAACATATATAAAAATATGCCCATTTACATGAAACCCAATAAAGTTAAAAGGCACTAAACAAGGTTGTCCTCTCTCACCATTACTACTTACACTAGTTAATGAAACTTTTGTCAACCTTATAAGATCACATACTGATATTAAAGATGCATCAAATAATAAAGAGTTAATAATTAAAATTCAGTTATTTGCTGATGATATTCTTTTGACTTTGAAAGACTGTGATAAATCTCACATATCACTTTTCACCCTAATTGAAGACTTTCAAAAAATTCTGGCCTCACTTTCAATGAAAATAAGACTAAAATTCTACTTATAAACTATGATAACAATAATATACAAGAAACCTTTAAGAAATATATAGTAAAAGAAAGACAGTTAAAATATCTAGGAGTAACTACTGCATAAAACACTAAAGAGATAATATATATCAACTATGAGTCTAGTTTAGAAAGTATTGAATTTCTAATAAGTAATTGGAATAAGTATTTCTTTACTATGGATGAAAGACTTTCTATTATTAAAATTATTATACTCCCAAAAATGTTATATACAGTACAATCCCCTTCTTTACCTCCACTCAAACCCATAATAAATTTAAATCAACAATATTAAAATTCTTATGGTTTCCTAGTAAATCAAGGATAGCACTAAATAATCTTCTCAAAGACTAGTCAAATGGAGGTATTCATTTTCCAGATAGGGAACTATACTCAACTGCTTCAATCACTAAAACAATAATTTTATGGTCAAATCCCTATTATAATGCTAAATGGAAATCAATTCTTGGACATTTTCTAACTCAATCCATATTTTTGATACATCCTAATGAGCTTATATCTTTCCATAACTCTTTGTATTGGCTACTAAAAGAAGAATTTATAAACAACTCTAACCATAAAACCAACTCTGACATGATTACTATAACAATAAAAACATCTAGAACTTTCTTACTCAAGAATCCATCTTACAAGGCATGGTTTTTTCTTATTTTTCCAATAGCTTACACACAAAATAACATCACATCTTCTAATGAGATGATTATGAAAAGGTTTAAAGACAACAATTTCATTTATTGGTCTCAACTGAAACATAAAGAGAACACTTTATCATCCTTATATATACTTGACAAGTATAATTTGGAGAGAATACTGGTTACATATCCAAAACCGTGTACAATATGTTGAAAAAAGAATAGAAATTATGCAACTTACAGTTAAAAAATCTATTCCAAAATACACTGAATATTTATACACCAAAAAATATAAAGTAATAATTTATTGTCTAAAATATTTAAAATAACAAGAACAGAGACACAATTTATTAAAAATCATATTGGAACTATTATAATACTATAAATAAAGAATTTCCAAGTGAAGAAACTAAACAATTAATATTAAAATCAGCAAATTTAACAACATCACCACTTAAATGGAAACTGTTCACCTGGATATGTATGCATAGATAATTTTATACACCACATAAAATAGAAATCATATCTAAAATCAAAACTACTTGTTGGAGATGTAAATCAGAAAAGAAAGATGATTGGAAATATGTATTTTTTAAATGTATTAAAACATTCTGGAAAGAAATTAACAACTTTTTACAAGCTCTTTTTTCTAACAAATTTATATTGACCAAATCCTTGATTCTCTTTAATGCTCCTATACCTGACTGTGTTGCAATGGTGAAATACCCAGTTTTATGGAGCATATTGTCATTTGCAAGGAAGGTAATAACAAGGAACTGGAAGAGTGACATTGTTCCCTCTTTTAAAGTATTCAGAAACATCACTTCAGAAGTCAGCCATTTGGAGATCACTGCTATAAAAACAAGGTCAACAAGAATCACTTCCTCATATAACTCATGGAAAGTACTAATTGAACTTCTAAACAAGCAATTAATGACTTATGGTATCAAATTAATATACAGTTCTATGTATTTAGTAGTTGTTAGACACCCTTTGTAAATAGTTGTTTTGTTAGTCAACATGTGTTTTTCTTTACTAATCTCATACAGGAAAGGAATTAATTCATATTTTACTCTATGTGATATTAACCTAACCTTTAATTGTTATTGAGATTTTTTTTTTTATATTTATTTGAAATTCTAATAAAAAATTAAATAAAAACACTGCATGCATTAAAGTAAAAGCAGCAACCATAATCAGTAAAATGTCATATTGCTCAGGTCAGCAAATGCAGCATGTCAGTAACCTCCTCCCCTCCAAAAAAATTCTGGATGTCAGTCAACCACTTTTTCTAAACTTTGTTACCTTATCTTGATCTTGATAACAGAGTGATGGCTGATCAATCTGCCCATTACTTTTAAAGGAAAACTCCATCTTCTCCTACAATTTAACTCAACTCTTAGGTGGGTTTTCTCTGTACAGCATGATTCCAGTACTGTGTAGGTACCTGAAACCTGACTGTACTTTATAAAACTTTTATATCTTTATTTTGGTATCAAAGGAAGGAAAAGACCATCCACTTTTTAAGCTTAACTTCTCACATGAGTTCTAGAGGAATTTGTCTACACTTGCATGACATACCACAGACACAGAGAAATGTGTAGTGAGGAACTCAGGCTGCTGTAAACATGACAGAGAGTTGTGACTCTGTTTTCCGTTGTCTTTATTGCAGAGAGGTTGAGAACTTACACGGATTCACAGTTGCTTTTAATGTAGCCGTGCTTTTCAGAGTAAAACAGAGCAATTAAATCATTCAATGGTTTAAAGGCAGTTGTCACCTCTTTTGATAAATTTACATAAGCAGCATCACAGTATTGAAATGCTAAGCTTTAAACTTTAAATGTTTGTTGTTTATACTACTTTACATTTTCAGATGACTTGAATGTAGTATCAAAGATGTTTGTGACATTTAAAGAAAGGTAAGAAAATATTTTTCTTGTAAAGTTTCAGCACATTTGCCAAAGTGTAGGGGAGAGGGGATGCCAATTCATTTTGGACTATACAAAGATACAGTGAACAATTTTGGTTGTAGCTGTATAATTCCTTAGCATACTGCAAAACAAGCCCTGAGAAACATACGAATGAGGGCCAGTCAAGAAATAAAAGAAGCAGTCCTGTTACACACAGTATATAAGATGACAGTAACTGACACCAGTCCCATTATATGTTAATGGAATGGGAATACACCACTACTTTCTTATGCGTAGCATGATTCATACAAAGCAGACTTGAAATATATTATGAGAAGGAGAAAGGCTTGAAGAAAAATAAGATCACTTTGATATGTCAACCCTATTGATAGTCATTTTGGAGAAAACATTAAAATTCTATAAGTAGCAATTAGAGTGATTTTGAGGGGTTAAAATAACTCAGAAAACAGAGTTGGAGTGAACAAATAGATGTTTTAATCTCTAAGGTGGAGTTTTCCTTTAAGATTCTGTGCATGAACTCATCATTAATAATCTCATTGGAGAATTCAGACTACCTTCCATTTACAACCTTACTGATTTCTTCTTTGAGACTATGAATCAACAACAGATACTCAAGCTCCTCAAAAAAATAAAGTAGCTGAAAATCTTCCAGCAAAGTACCTTAAAATATCTGCTCTTCAAGAGATCCATAAAAGAAAGTAAAATCCCATCATGCTGGAAGCATGCACTTATTGTACTCCTTCGCAAAGTTAAACAGTCCACTGTTGCCAACCATTGACCTAAAAGTGCTTCTCCCCGTACTCTGTAAAATCCCAGACAAGTGTTTCCAATAACAAATACTGGATTATGTTATCCATTCTAACTTCATCTGTGACAAGCAGCACAGTTTCAGTCCTCACAACAGCACACACTGACACTGTACTCCTGCAAACTATGAAATATATTCAGTATCACAGAGATAAAAGTAACTAGGTTATTTGATCATAAACAGATTTTTTTGTTGGAATAGTTCTATCTCTTCATCCATACCTGTTAACCCTGGTGTGTCACAAGAGTCAGAGCTAGGTCCTTTTTATTTTGTATGTGAATAAAATGATTACACCGATGGGAAGGAGTTACATTACTATAAAATGCATTTATTTATATTTAAATTTGTTTACTGGGTAGGCGCTCTGGTCCAGGGACCATTTTCAGGAACATAATCCATTCACGTGACACTTTCACTGCTGTGTTAATTTAATCTGCTTTACTGGTTACACTATGCCTCACTGGCACTAAATTGTTCACAGCTTCAGTTGGTTGAAATAAACCAGCTGAATCTTCAATAAGAGCGAACACACAGAGAAGTGGTTTTGCCAGGAGGTAATCCCCTGCATTCCCCACATCCCCTTACTTGTATATACTAACTCTATGGTCACACAACCACTGAGAAAAAAGAAAAGTCCAAACTTCTGAACCACTGACTGCCAGCACACAAACAGAAGCAATTTCTGCAATGATTCCCTAGGGAGGAATGCAAATTTGTAATATTAGGGAATAACACTTGATCTGAACCCTCATCCACTTTACACTCGGCCAGGAGTACAGAAGCCCTGATTTGCTCAGATTTGTCAATGGGCATATAGCTGAGGGCAGCTGATCTGAATATGAATACTACATTAAGTTTATTCATTCCATTACTATAGTAAGAGACTAAACAAGCAGCTACAGTGAAAGTCAATGTACTTAAATGCAAATGAGACCATCTTTTTTTTTATTTATTTGAATTTGCTAACTGGAGTACAGCACTGATCACAACTGACTGATTTCAGTCTCAGCCTGGATTCACAGTCAGCAGCAATTTAACACTAAGCCTACTCACCCTACGAGCTTCCCTGGGGAAAGTCTAACCTATGCACAGCCTGTTCTCCTCTCAAGTATCATATTTTTGTTAAGTACTTCAGTGGGGCACAGAAAGTAATAAACTATGGTGGATAGTTACTAGGCCCTTTTGTCATTTGGCACCACATTTACCCCTTCTTGAAAGACGAAGGCTAGAAACCCAGTGAGCTTAAAGCAGTGCAACTGTAACATTTCAAGAGTTTGATTTTACTCCTAATTTTCTTACTATTGTCTAATTCAAAACCTTTACATGTATTCTTTACTGTAGGCATTTGGTCCCCAAATCTTCCTGTGATCATCAAGCCCCAACCTGCCACTAACTCATCTGCATTCCCTACTTCCCAGTCAAAGACTACAGGTATGGCAAGTTAGAATCAGGGACTGCAGGTACGCCATCATCCAACAGGGAGTCACA
Organism: Protopterus annectens; assembly: GCF_019279795.1. NCBI lineage: Eukaryota > Metazoa > Chordata > Ceratodontiformes > Protopteridae > Protopterus > Protopterus annectens. Next base: position 931,452,311 of record NC_056731.1, on the reverse strand, counting down.
TTTTTTTCTGTTCCTAGCCCCTTCTCCTACTGACCACCAAGTGTGTGTAGTTAAGCTTGCTATACTAGATACCCATGTAAGTATACACTGCAGCAGAACCTCTGTGCCTAGGCAGACAGTGATAATTTCCTTGTTAGGTTTATGCCACTCACATCCTGTCTTCTCACATGTATAATATGCCTGCAGTGCGAAACATTGCTGTCACTTGGACAGCAGGATGCGCACGACCCCTCCCCTAAGGATGGACAAGACAGCATCGGCTATTTAAGCTAACATTTCGCTCACTGACTTCTCCAGTGCCCAGGTCACTAATCAAATCTAAGTCCTCTGGGCCACAGTCAGAATTTTATTTCTCTATGCCAAGAAACTAGCTCACGTGTAAACATTCTTTTTTTTTTTAATTTGTAGTCATAGGTTCATAGGTTCATACTAGGCTATCTGCCCTGGGGCAATTATAAGCCTAGCCCGATTCTGTATGGCTTACGCCACCCCTTGATTTGAGTATACTGTGCCCTTTTTAAGGTTTAGTTTACTGTGCCTCTGTCTAATAGTGACACGGGAGTAATCCCTGGGACAAACCTACAATCCCCCATCCACCTATCGAGATTCTTCTTGAAGAGATTCAGTGAGGTGCTCTGCCTCACATGAACTGGAATTCTATTCCAGAGCAAAGGGAGCCTCTGGGTTATGAACCTGTCCCTCCAGCAAGTTCTATTTATTTCTGTGCTGAGGTTCAAGTCCCTCGAGCGTGTGGCTCTAAGGGATTTAGATTTACTGTGGTGGAGCATGTCCATTAATTCTGGATTTGACATAGCTTTGTATGTCAGGCATAGATCGCCTCAAAGTAGGCGGTATGCAACTGAGTAGAGCTGGAGTTTTTTAACCGAGCAGCATATGGCATCTGTTTGAGACCCTTGATCCTCTTGGTGAGATACTTTTGGGGTCTTTCTAATTGCTGCAGGTGTCAGGTAAGGTACATCCCAAAAGGGGTATTGTATTCTATGATGGGCCTGATGAGGGATGAATAAAGGGGCACGATTACCTCTCTTGATCTAGATGTGAAACCCTTCGTGATGAGGTGGGCTATGTAGAAGGTCTTTCTAACCAATGTGGTTTTCAAAGGAGAGATTGCTATCAACTTGGGTCCCCAGGTCCCTAATAACTTTCTCTGTACTTAATGGGTTTCCACCTATGTGGTAATTTGTGGGCACATTGTTTTTGCCAAAGGGTATGACTATACATTTTTTGGCATTTAGCTTTAAACCATGGCGCTGGCACCAGTTATCTGTCTCTGTGAGACCTTTTTAAAGGATGTTTGTGTCAGCTGGAGAGTTGATTATGGCGCCCAGTTTGCAGTCATCTGCGAACTTGGTGAGCCATAGTCCTCCCACATTTGCCTGTACCTCGGAAAAGTATATACCGAACAAGAGTGGTCCCAGGACAGAACCCTGTGGGACACCACTTGTGACCGGTTTCGAGTCTGACATGGCTCCAGCAACTCCCACTCTGTGGGTTCTGTCTTTGAGCCAGTTTGCGACCCATCTTGTGACATAGGGGTTTATATTTAAGCTGGATAGCTTATCTATGATGCCAGTGGGGTATTGTGTCAAATGCCTTTGCAAGGTCCAGATAGGCTGTGTGGACTACCTTCCCTTCATCTATGGCTTTGGTGACTGTTTCGAAGAAGTCAACCAGGTTCAAAAGGCAGGATCTGCCCTTGACAAAGCCGAACTGGGTAGGATCTAGTGTCTGTAGGTCCCCAATGTCTTTGTTTATGAGCTCCATGATGATCCTCTCCATAGCCTTGCAGACTAAGCTAGTCAGGCTTATGGGGCGATAGTTTCCAGGGTCCGTAGAGGCGCCACCTTTGTGGAGTGGGACCACTGTTGCTGTATGCCATTCATCTCACTCAACTACACTAATAGTAATAAAAAACTTTTCTAAACTTGATTTGCTGAGGCTGTAAGGGAAAAAAATGGATAAAAAAATAAACATGAAATCTGAACATTGGTGATATTGTATGAAAAGCAAATAATCAGATAGTAAATTGTCAGAATATATGTTATATATAAATAATATATAAAATTCTAAATATTGGGTATTGCCCCTCACTCTACCACCATCCATTCAAACCTCAACTCAAAGTCTATCCTTAAGCTACCTCAATACCAGCTTTGTATCACTACTGTAGTGCAATGAGGTAACTTAATTGCAACAAGGAAGTTTCCAGAGGTAGATGAATGTCCATTTTAACTCTTTGTGAAATGTATACAAAAGCTTATTGGTCAATGTGAGGGGAAGGTCATCAGTCTTTATGTCTTTATTGTTGGGTAACTAAGGGTAAAATATTGGTACATGTGCAATCTGGTTTACTGTCAAAATGTGGAAAATCAAAATAATTTTCCGCCTTTTGATCAAACCGGTTTGCCGAAACTTGAAAATGGTAACATGGAATTGACACTTGAACACCAGAAGTTCCAATATCGAAAGTCCGTGTTACCAGTAATGCTTCTGCAGGGGGGCAAGCTCCCCTGCACCCCCCCACACCACCTGCATATTATATATTCCAACTCCGAGATCACACTACAAGTGAGAAAAGGGTACATTTCCCGATCCCCACTGTAGTGTGATCTGTTATCGGAACGTTGATTCCACATTAGCAAATGCACATCACCATTCACTAATGTGGAGATGAACATTTTCTGAATCATCATTACGAAAACTTGAAAACAGCCTTTCGACCTTCCCATCTTTGTGTAAGTGCCGATCTAAATTTTGATAGTAAACCATGCAATCTCTTAGCCAGATGAAATGGTTCATTTGAAAAGTGATAAATACAATCCACTTGGGCAAAGGTAGGAAATGCATGCACCAGTTAAAAGATAAAACATTTTATTTAGTAAGCGCTTTCGTCCAAGAGCAACTTGAACTTCATCAGACAAATAAACAGCAAAGTAGCGATTTAAAAAGCCCAGTATTCATATCACATGACTTGCATCCAATAATACAACTATTTCAACCCTCCCACTTCAGCTTCACTAATATTCATTCACAAACATTCTTGATACTGAATAAATACCAATATCAATAAAAATAAAACCTTAATTTTTCTAAAATACATTAAAATAAATTCACACAAATTAAATCATCACATTAAATGATTTAAAAAATATTATCTCAGCAAAGCTTTCAGTCTCAAAATGCAACTGACTGATGTCAGTTCATTCAGTCCTGTCCAAGAATCAGCTTGTAATAAAATTTGCCAAATTAATTATTTTTGTTCTAAGAGTAATGTTGTTGTTCCCAGCCCTGGATACTAGCCTTCACACTATCAATCACCATGTATTTAAACATGTGCCCATTATTGTTAATTACATTCTTTGATGATGCATTAGTCATTTTTTTCTTTTTTTTATGTAAAAACATTGGCAGTTTTGACAGTATGCTAAATAAACCACAGCTTTAGACTCACAGTTGAAAGTTTCTTTTGGTCTATATTGTTTTCCCTAATCTGAAATGGATTACTCATCATTTAGGTTCATAGGTTTGTACTAGGCTAACTGCCCTTGCAAGCTATTGTAAGCATAGTCAATTATCCCTTGTGAGACTCAAACCCTGCACCTTGTGTTTGTAAGGCAAACACCTTAACCATTAGGCCACCCTCCCAACTTAATTTACAATGCTGGCAATAACTGCACTTTTCATCCCAAATGGTCTCAAATTATTGCAAGAAGGACGTTCAAAAATACTTCCAGGATTCACATTCCTACTAAAGCCTAATTTAGATCTCGTACTAACTCTTGTTCCAATTGTATTGTCTTCGTTTAATACAGCCCATTTCTTATTTAATATTCTTCTAATTTGACACACCTCTGTACAAAAAGTTACAATAAATTGGGTTTCTATTCCAATATTAATTTCAAATGGACACACTTGCTTGCCCATATTAACTGTAGTGGCCAGTACTTAATTTGTGGACAATACATACAGACAATACCATTCATGGCACCTCTAGCTCTTTTGTCCTTTATTTCTTCAATTAAATACATTTTTTTTGTTTTTGATGGTCAGTATTATTTACAAAAAAAATTAAAAATGGAGAAGCAATGGGTTTACCTTGTGGATCAGCCTTTGCTAATATGGTAATGGCCCTATATGAATATAATTTTTTTTTCCATGAGGACGGCATTAAAAATAGAATGCAGTTCTATACTCATTACCCTGACAACATCTTTATTTTATTTTATGGAAGGCTGGGAGGGAAAAAATAGATATGTTTATTAAATACATAAATAAAACTACTGATTTTTTGTCATTTACATTCACAACTAACATGAACAAAATAGCTTATATAGACATTCTGTTGGTTAAAGAGAACAACATTAATAAGTTAATTTCTAGAATCTATAGGAAGAAAATGTATTTAAATAATTTCCTTCATTTTTCTAGTATGCGCCCGTATCATCAGAAAAGATCTGTCATCAGCGGTCAGCAAGTGAGAACTGCACATATGGTCTCATTAGAGGAAGACTTCATGAATGAATGTGAAAACTTGATGTGTATGTTTAGTAGAAGGGGATATCCCAAGGTCCTTCTGAATAATTCAGTTGAAGAAATAAAGGACAAAAGAGCTAGAGGTGCCATGAGACCTATATTCTCCATGAATGAACAGTTAATATGGGCAAGTTGTGCTTGGGTTATGAGAAGATAAAAGAAAAATCATCTGTGTTGTTTAAATTAATCCACAACTGCAAAAAAAAAAAAAATGCATTTGGAATTCGGGTCACAGTAATTTCTGACCTCAGAGGACAAATACATTAGGATCATAATGTGATCTTAGAATATCCACGTAAACTGTTGCATACTAACAGCACAATAATTAAGAATGCTTTTCCATATAGTCTGTGAAGAGGAAGATTACAAGTACCTAATAATTTCCAAACTAGAGAACAGCATACAGTTGCAGAGAGCATATCTATGTAATGACATAAGACGGAAAATGTACAAACAAGTGGAACCAAAAAAGTACAATGTATGAGTCGCAAAAGGACTGGCTAAAGGATTATAATTTGCATTCCCTGGTAGACAGGGAAAGGAAGCATGAGAGAAAATGAACGTTATGTACTTACTATAACAACAGATCCTCATTGTCTCTGTCCGTGCATCTCAACTGTTGGGTTATCTGCACTCATGGCAGATCCAAGCCATCAAATTTTTTCCTCACAGAAGATCTTCCAACATTCAGGTTCTTCACTTGCCACATGATCCAGTGCATCCCTCCTGCCCCTCAGATCAGATTTGCTCCCATCAGGTACTGAGAAGAACAGGAGAAATGCTTTGGATTTAAGTCTACCAGGTCTATCCAGGACATATGGTGATAATTCTGGTTGGCAGATGGTGGGATGGCTGTCAGGATGGATGGAGAATGATAATAAGGAACGACTGTTATTGTAAGTACATAACTTTTGTATCCTATATTGTCCACTCTGCCTATCTTAACTGTTGGGACAGAATACACCGATACTTTCTTCCCAGGTGGAGTCATGACCTTTCTTGCCCCCTGAACAGGACTTTTGAGGAGTTTCAATCTGGACGCCAACATCAGACTTTTTCTCCTGACGAGGGCAGAACATAAAGAAGATCTGGACCCTAATATGAGATCAAGCTTATAGTGTTCAATGAAGGTAGGCATTGTTGACCACATTGCTGCAACACAAATATCATCTACAGAGGACTTCTTGAAATAGGTTATGGAAGTTGAGATGGACCTTGTAGAATGCACACTAAGTTTTGGCCCAGTTGTTCGTTAAACGTTCAGTGAAGAAAAGTAATGCAATCTGAAAGCCATCTGGAGAGTGATACTCAGGGGACATTATTTCTTACCTTTTCACCCATTTTGTCCCATGTTGGGCAAAAAAAACGAGCTATCTGTGAACATCCTAAGTATGCAGCTCATACTCTCCTTTGTTACAGTGATTTGGAAAGAAAACTAGCCAAATGAATTGCTTGGTTTATGGATATGCCCAAAGCTACTTTAGGAGTAAAGGTAGGGTTTGGTCTGAGGGAGACTCTATTTTTATGGAAGATCAGATATGATGGCTTGCAAGATAAGGCATCTAGTTCACATATTCACCTTGCTAAAGTGACAGCTACTATCAATATTTTTTTATTTATTTTATTTTTATTTGGCATTTGTTGACTGGGAAAGTCTGACTAGGTTCCACAGATCCTGTTTTCAGCGGAGGCCCAGAAGCATGTCTTTAGAATATTGTTTTCCTAAACAGGAATTTCACAGCGCAGTTGAAGGTGGCTCAAATGGTGGCTGCATAAGAGCTTAAAGATCCCATGGTAGAATAGGGTCTTTGATAGCTGGTATAAGAAGGAAGGTTCCTTTCAAGAAAACCTTGCATATCATTTGTGAAGTTAGGCAATTTGAGTTGAATTCTATGTGAAATATTTAAATGGCTGCTAGTTGAACCTTGATAGAAAAAGGTGGAAAAAATCAAATCGAATGGCTAAGAACTGTAAGACAGAGCAATTTGAGGGGGTATTTTAGAGCAACACAGTTAAGGATATTATACATAGCATAAGCAGAAAACTATAACTCAAAGTGGAAAGGAATGATGATGATACAGAGGGGAAGCTCAAGAATTAAGGAGAGATTGGGATTTTGGATGCAGACTCTTAAGAACAATAAAAATCATACAGAGTATTCTAAGAACTAAACCAGCACAAGAATGGAGAAAAGAGATTTTTCTGATAGGGATGACTGTGGTTAGGGATACAGACAATAGGCAAGAGGGGGCTGGAATTTATTGGAGAAAACTGGCAAAGGAACCAAGGTATTGGGAGCAAATAACTAGAAAGGGAAAGGTAACAGAATGGAAAGAGGCCAAGAATTTATTTGGACTACAGGTTTGAGATTGCCTTCCCTATCAAGGATTGATATCAGAGTATAGACAAAGAGAAAGAAATATTTATTTATTTATTGACATTTATTGACCAGGAAAGTCCACTGGGTCTTAGGACCCATTTTCAGTGGAGGCCCGGGGAGAAAAGCTCCAAACAGTACTGAGATTTATAACATCAGCTTAAGTGAGATAGTCAAGGTCTTGTTATACATATTACATTTGACTAAAACAAATGATGCCAGGAGAGAGTTCCAAATATCCCAAAATTTATTGTTAGTGCTTTCGTTCATTCACAATCCACAATGAACTTCATCAGACAGACATTTCCCAAGAACCATCACATTATAAAAGCCATTGATTATACATTTAGGAATTCAATTAGTTGAGAAACATTGATTTAAAGTTGCAATCCTGTTGTTATAAAACCATACATAATTTTTGTAAAATTTCTGTCCTTTATAAAACCACAACTAAACATTAAAATTGTGGACGATCATAAAAAGACTTTTTTTGGACCTATGTGCTCATCTTATTTTTAACAAAAATTACTGACTTTATGCTAAATATATGCTGAAGTTAAAATCTTTGGAGAGAGAATTTTTTAACATACACTGACGTGCATGAAGTCAGTATTTTTTATTAAAAATAAGATGAGCACATAGGTCCAAAAAAAGTCTTTTTATGATCGTCCACAATTTTAATGTTTAGTTGTGGTTTTATAAAGGACCGAAGCTGTTTTTACAGAAAGTTTACAAAAATGATGTATGGTTTTATAACAACAGGACTGCAACTTTAAATCAAGGTTCTCAACTAATTGAATTCCTAATTGTATAATTAATGGCTTTTATAATGTGATGATTCTTGGGAAATGTTTGCCTGATGAAGTTCATTGTGGATTATGAATGAACGAAAGAGCTAACAATACATTTTGGGATATTTGGAACTCTCTCCTGGCATGATACATATTACATTTGAAGCAGAGTTACAGAAGGACTTACAACTGCAGAAGAGATACACAAAAAACTTTCAGTCCAGTGATGTAATGTTTAAGTAATTCTTTTTATACAGTCACAGAAATAAAATTAGAAATGTATAAGTTAAATTATATTGAAGAAAAAAAAACTAGAGAAAGATTATACAGTAATACAAGAAAAAGTAGAGAAGAAGACAAGAAAGAGAATTATTAGTTGATGTTTTTAAGGTTGTAAAGTATTTGTTGGGTATAGTAGCCATAAATATCTTTATGGTGGTTTACTCGTGTGGTTACAGGGACAGACATGGTTATTGAGATAGTGTTCTTTTAGTGCTGATTTGAATGTTTTTATAGAGTCTAGTTGCGTGATAGTGTGAGGGAGTGCATTCCATAGTTTAGCAACGGCATGAGAACAGAGGCAGATAGGGGGCTCTTAAATGAAAGACCAGCACTGGTAGAGTTTTTAATAGAATCTAGAACAGAAGCTGCCATTAAAGGAATCATTAGTAAAGCATATAAAATATTGCATGACAACTATAAGAATTAATCGGAGGAGCTTAGAAAGGATTGGGAAGAGAGATTGGATAAGCAAGCCACAAAGAGGCAATGAGGGGATATATGTGTATCTCCCCAAATATGCAACAACGTCTAGAAGATTTAGGATCTTTGCCTGGAAGTGTTTACATATATTTTTATACCCCAAGTAGACTCCATAGAATTTTTCCTCAGGTGGATAGTAAATGTTGGAGATGTGACAGGCAGGAAAGTGGTGGCTGGGAACATATTTTTTGGGAGTGCAGTGAGCTGGTAGACTTTAGGGATTCCCTGCGTACCACTTCAGCAAACTGAATTAACTGAGAGATGATTTTTTGAGCTATGATACAGAATTGGAATTGCCTAGATATGCTAAAGCCTTGCTCAGTCTAATTATGTTGGCTGCCAAAAAAGCAATTACTAGAAAATGGAAATCAAAGTCTAGACCAACTTTACTAGAAGTAGTGAATATAGTAACAGAGATAAAACAATTGGAATTGGGATCTTAGAAAAAGGGAAGGAGCAAACTACACAGGAAAAAATGGGAACTGTGGGAACAATATATGCAGAGAAGGAACGAGGTTTAAGAGGCATGATTTGAATGAGCCACATGATGCTTAACTGACAATGTCTGGATAGATTATAAGTGATGTATAATGTTTGCAACTACAGATGTTTCAATGGTGTCTGTGATGTATAATGTTTGCAACTAAAGTGGTGTCAATGTTGTTTTTCATTTATATAAATATAAGATTGCCTATATCATATGTGCTAATTTAATAAAGATATTTTTTGGGAAAAAAAACAATTGTAAAACAGAGGAAATAGGGGCTGAATATTGGTTCAGCCCATGTTGTAGTTTCCAAAAGGAAAATATGCTTCATTTAGTCTTATATAGTTTTCTGGCGTATTGCTTTTGTGAGGCAGACAAAATCTAAATGACTCTCATAGGTAATGCTGGATTATGGGCCATCACTGGGCTTGGGAAACCATGCAAATAATCTTTGGGAGTTGATGTCTAGGTGAGACTGGCTGGATGAGTGGGATAGAAAATTCCCATGCAGGTCACATGAGATGAGGCCAGGGCACTGGGATCCATATTTGCCTGGGCCAAAATGGGGTTATGAGGATTACTGTCACCGTGCACAAAGATGCTTTCCGTAGAAATTTTGTTGTTAGTGGAAAGGGGACATATAGTAGACAAAGTGGCCCAGGGTGAACCAGAGAACCCTGGGTGCCTGTCACTTTAGGCTGATAAGGACAACACAGTTGCTGCATTTTGTGTTGGTTGGGGAGGCAAGTAGGTTGCATTGAGGCTGGCCCCAGTAGCTGAAGATTTTCCTCAATGCTGCAGGATGGAGAAACCCCTCATGAGACATTATAATGGAATACCTGAGCCTGTCCATTATCTGGAATGTGCAATGCAATCAGAGAACACTGCAAAGACATCATTCATTGCCATATTCTCATAGCCTTTTGGCAAAAGAGATATGACTGGGTTCCTCCTTGCTTGTTCATGTACCACACAACCAAAATGGTGTATATGTTCCCAATGTCACACTCTGGGGAATGAAGTCCTGAAGTGCCTGCAACACTAGGAGGGCAGACCTCATCTCCAGAACATTGATCTGAAGTTCACCCTCTTGTTATGACCACATTGCTTGGACTGTTCTCTCCTTATAATGTCCTCCTCCCCAGAACAGAAGCATCATGGTTACCATGGCTGATGGAAGGCATACAACAGATGGGTAGACGAGTTGTACAAAGGGAAATTTGATCCACCACTTTAGATGATTCCTACAAATTGTGGATAATCTGTCAAGAAACTGAAGTGTGTGAACAGCCTGGGACCAGACCTCCCAACCGTCCCAAATTTCTCCCAGTGAAGGCGTGACCCAATTTGTATGTCGTTCAGTTGCTTGAATAGTTTCTGTTTGAATATGGATGGAATACCCGTCTCATCTGGGCAGATTGCTGTGCTGCAGTGCAGATTTAACACCACCGTCATGTAAGTCTCTGAATATGACTTGTCTGCGGGCAGATTTAATTGAGTATGATGTCTGTGCAGCCTCCTGGATAATGGTTTAAAAGTTTGACCTGCTAAAAACAAAAATGGTAGAGTTGGCATTTTTAATTCTTTAGGTATAATGTGAAAGCATTCAGGCTGCCACTGACTCCATTAAGGGGAAGCTTTGGGTGATGTTAATTTAGTTTGTAGCTTAGTTAGTCTGAAACAGATTAGGTATTCTGGCTGATTTGGTAGCTAAGAGAAACAGAGTTATATGGAAGGATGCATTTTGTATGATAGGAATTAGGATGTAAGTTAAGCTTCTCAACTTTGTTAAAAATATATTTAGCAGTGGTTTAAATTAGCTTCCACTGTTCCATGGGACTTTGTCTGCTATGATGACCAGATTATTCAAGTCCCTGTTCAAGCTTTCCTAAATATGACTTTTATGTACTTGGGGATAAAGATGTAACCTAGAGTCATGAGATTTTTGGTTTAAAACAGGCTGTTCAGAGGAAAAAGTGAATTGCCTAATAATACAGCTGATTGTAAGTATACATGAGCTTGAAGCTTTTAAGTAGTGCAGAAGGCTGAATGGTACAGTAAGAGCAAGGAAGTCGTTTTTCTGTTTGTTTTCTTTGTTGCTTGTTTATTTGTTATGTATATATTGTTTTGGTTAGAACATTTCACTTTGAGAGGCATTCTTCTAATGTACTATTAGAAGATTCCAGTTTTCATATTCATATATATTCTTAGGTTTTTCAACTGTGATGTTCAACATTTGACATGCTGTTTTGCCTGCTGAAATGCAGTACTTAATTTTGGTTATATTTTACAAATGTTATTTAAACACTCTGAGTGTGTATGGCATACCTGATGATGATGAAGCACTATGAAATGTGTGGTTTTAAGGAAATTAGCTAGCAAATATCTTAATGGAGATAAGTGAGAGACAGTTAATATATGGAGAGGTCATATGATACCTCTCAACTGTTCAGATTTTCAGAGAATATCCAGATTTTTGCTTCATATTTCTGATCTGTTCCTCATAATATTTGTGGTTTGAAGTCATTAAATAATGACATATATTTAAGTTTCAGACTTCATAGCCTTCAGAAAAATGCATATTAACACAAATCATTTTATTCTAGGAACTTTCTAACTGTATAAGGGCAATATTTAAATGCTGTCCCTACTTTGGGGCCTTCCTCTACAAATTTTCTTTTAGGTTTTATTCAGATATTGTTTGGTAAAAGTTGAGAGATAGTATATATTATGTTTATGATGTTTATATTTTCTAATGCTTTGATACTGATTGTATCACTTTTGCTAATTATGTGTACAGTTTGTACATCTTGGTAATGATCACAGATGTTTATTAAAATATTTAAACTATATTTTATAATGCTGATATAAGTGGAAAGGTTTTTTTTACTACAGATTACTAAACTTGAAGCAATATTGTAGCATTACCATATAATATTATGGTAATGGGGGAATTATTAAAATGGGTGACTCAGGATATGCAAAGGAGACAAACAAAAAGACAAGAGTGATTCCTAAATGTATAAAGGATAAACAGTGGAGCCATGCCCACTATATAATTGAAGGGTGACCTAATGGTTAAAATGTTTGCCTTACAAACACAAGATGCAAGGTTTGAGTCTCACAAGGGATGATTGGCTAGACTTAAAAAAATGGCTCACAAAATCAGTTAGCCTAGTACTAATCTATGAATGTATTCATGTTAAAGGAATTGCTAATTAATGTTAGGGGCTGCTTAATTACTCATTAATGTGTGTAACAAGCTCTTATTTCTGCTGTGCATGGTGGGGCACATCATTCCCCCTAGGACACCCAGCCATCTGACCATTTATTTCATATTTTAAAGACTGCTACAATAGCAGTTAAAACAACCCAAAGGTAATCTTTATCCACCACTGGCCAGATGCATTTTCTTTGGATGTGGTGTGTGTGGGTTTCAATGAATGTGAGTTTCAAGGGCAAAGTTTAATGTCAAGCCTATTTTCATAGATGGTATTGCCTTGTTTACCAGATGATGATCATTGTAGAAGTAAAGCAGTATGCATACATTAGTAGTGTTTATGGTAAATAAATGTGGCAAAATAGCCAGGTAACAGGACACTGGAATGAATGCAGGGTGACTCTGGTGCCATGTTTTGGTTGTCTGTTCTTCAATTGTTGGTATCCCACAATTCCACTGGAGTGGGTGGGGTTACATAATTATGTATGCAAATTAGATGTTAATCAGCGTACAGATTTGTACCTATTTTTCATGGGCCTTGTCCAGATTTTTGATGTTTCCAGGTTGAGAGGTATGCCTGGGACCATTGTACACTGAGTGTCCACTGTAAAACTCTCATGTAATGTCTGACATGAAGAACTTAAATAAAGGTGTCTGCCATCATATGCACAGTATTAGGGATGCTGGAGGAGAGTTGTACTGGACAAGGTCTATGATTTGTAGTATGAAGGAAATCATTCTTTGTTCCGGAAGTCTTGATATTCTTGTTCTAGTCTGAAGGTGATAACCTATGAAAACTAAGGACTCTGTTGACTCCAGACCGGACTTCTGTAGGTTCAGGGAGATGTCTAAGGACCAACACAAATAGAGGAAGTAATCTTTTGTCAAAGTAAGGGATTCTCTTTTATCTGCAGCCAGGAGCCAATCATCAAAATACTTGGACACCTTGCAGCCTGAAGTGTGCTACCAACTACCGACATGCACTTATTGAACACCCGGGGGGGGGGGGGGGTCAGTGGTCAGAGCTAGCAAAGACTGACTCCTAGCCAAAAGCAGAGGAACTTTCTGAATTTCTTTACAGTCTTCATATGTAACTAAGCATCTTGAAGGTCTAATGAGCACATTTAATCCTACTTGTTTTTTTTTAAATACCTTGACTGAATTATCTTATAAGACATAGACAAACCTACATTTTTTATGAAAGAAAATAAACCATATTAACATCTTCCCAGTAACAAACATTTTACATCACATATATTCTTTTGTATGACTATCATCAATCCAACATGGGTCTATATTAGCTCACCGAATGCTTAAAAAAGCAAACGGTGATTAATCAACCCTATGTAAGCGAAAGCTTAAAATATTGAAGCAACAGAAACCCAATTTTTTTCCTAGGGAAAGAATTTGGTTGTCCATTTCTGTTGCTTTGGTATTTTCAGTGATGTGGTGGAAGGTTACGGGTCGGGTTCAGGTAAGTGTGCGATTGTGTGGATATGAGTGTTAGTGCAGGTTAGTTGAGTTAGGGTTAGGGCACGGGTTAGGTATGTGTGCGATTGTGTGGACGTGAGGGTTAGGTGATTTAGGGTTAGGGAACGGATGAGGTGAGTGTGCGATAGTGACGGACCTTAGGGTTAGGGTTTGGGTTAAGGTAAGTGGATAGTTAGTGATGAGTGCATAGTTTAGTGTAGGGTTAGGTGTCAGATTTTAGGTGTATGTGTGTGGATTGCTGTTTGTTTGGTGTGCTTGTGTTGTGTGTATGTGTTTTGGAACAGCGATTTTTTTCCCTAGGAAAAAAATCGCTGTTCTGACAGTTCGAGATTGTAAGCTTTCGCTTCCATAGGGTCGATTAATCACCGTTCGCTTTTTTAAGCATTCGGTTATCTAATATAGACCCATCAAACATTGCATAAATTGTCAAATCCAGCCTTCCCTTAAACCTCATTCCTCCTCCTCCTCCAAAACATGATTCTGCATGTATTGTTCCCACAACTTCCTTTTTTCTATGCAATTTGTTCTCACAATTTTCATTTTTTCTATGTAAGTTGCTCCTACCTTTTTGTAAAGATCCCACTTCCAGTTCTTTTATCTCTGTTGCAATATTCAATACTTCAGAGATAGTTGGTTTAGAAACTGATATCCATTTTCTAGTAACTGCTTTTTTGGCAGCCATCAGGATTAAACTTAACAAGACCTTACTATGTGTAGGCAATTCAGATCCTGTATCCCAGCTCAAGAAAAAATAGTAATTTATTTATTTATTCCCAGAAATAAATAAATAAATAGAATTATCACCTCTGAAAGGGAATCTAGACAGGCTTCAAAACAGCCCACAAGGGAAGATAGCCTAATACTTTACTATGAACCTTACATAGAATGGTTTGGAGGGGCTGGAGGTTAGTGTAATGGCTGAAGTGTTTACTCACAGACAGAAGGCACACAGTTTGATTCTCACCTTTGAAAGGGAAATTGACTAGGCTTAAAATAATCCACAAGGGCAGCTAGCCTAGTACTTGCCTATGAACCTTTGAACCAACTCATTACACTCCCAAAACAAATGCTCCCATGTACCTCTTTCTTCCTCATTACACATCCAACATTTGCAATCTACCTGAGGAAAAAATCTTTGGAGTCTGCTTGTGGTATAAAAATACCTATGCAAACACTTCCAAGCAAAAATCCTAAATCTTCTAGACTTTATGGTATATCTAGGTGCCATACATACATCCCTCCCATTATTTACTTGTGAAGTTCTTATCCATTCTCTCCTACCAATCTTTTCTAAATTTCTGATTAATTCCTATAGTTATTGTGCAATATTTTATATGCCCTGCTTATTATCCCCTTTTAACAGCAACTTCTGTCCTAGATTCAACTAAAAACTATGACAGCAGGTCTTTCACTGTAGTCCAAATATTAACTAAAATAACCAACCACAATGAGAGGTAGTAAAACATTTAATAATAAATAAAATGATTTAAAACATTTAAGTACTGAATAACTTATTCCAATAAACATCAAAGTTTCACACACAGGAAATATGAAAATACTGTAGGATAGATCTCACATTGATTTTAGAAAAAAAAAACTCAACTTTCTAGCTGTAGTTCCCTGACTATCTGAAAATTAACTGTCCCTATCTAATCTAAATACTTCAGCAAGGCAAGCTTATACTCTTACTTCTACAAGGTAAGATGAGAAATGATGTCCATACTCCAGGCTATTGTCTGTCCTCAGCAAATGGAGCAACTACTCTCTTGGAAACACCTGGATTACTACTGCTAAATAGCTCTGGAAACAACTGAATGAAAACTGAACAATGGAGCATCTACTGAATATTAACTGACACAGAACCTGCCTTTATAGCAGATTTTTTTTAAGTAACAGGAAGCTGCTATGAGAATTCTATTCTCTCATATCAGACTTTGAAAAGTAAACAAACAGCTGGCACACAATGATAATTCATGTAGTCAGCTAACTCTGGCAACATACATTCAAAATTCTCTTTACAAAGAACATATATATTTGGTCAGCCAGAAGAACACTGTTTGATTCAAACCTCTTGCACAAATCACAGTGATAATCAAAATGCATACATTTATTTACAAAACTATATCTAGTCATGCTTGTGTATGTAACACAGGGTAATTCACAATTATTTACAATTACTTACAAAACCTCAGCTAGTCATGCTAGCACAGATAACAATATCTAATAACTTCACAATGTATATGAGCTTTAACTGTGTATGTGTAAAATATCCCTTCAAATTAGGTAATCCTAAACCACCTTGTTCTATTGAAGGATCAACTATTCCCACTTGACTCTAGCTCTATTCTCCTCCCAGATAAAATCTTTCAAATCTTTATTAATTACTATCTACAACTTCTCCTCTGGCTGATAAAAATACGCCTGATCTGTATATAAAACTAAAGGAACTAAAACATTTTCACTGCATGAATCTTGTTATCCATATCTATAAACAAGAACTTCCAGTTTCTCAGTTTCTGTATTAGTCTCTTCCCACATATCCTTGGCTGCCATAACAGAAACTTTTTTAATCCATACTCTTAAATATTTCATTTTATCATGTCCCCATAAATATGGGTATTGCTGAACCAATTCATGTGTGGGTACATAGTTTACAGCTATAGCCTTTGTTTTATCTTCATTAATTTTACATCCCAAAAAGACACAAAGCTGAACTGGTTCAGCAATACCCATATTTACAGGGACATGATAAAATGAAGTACTTAATAGTATGGATTGAAAAGGATTCATTATAGGAAGACTATAGTAATAGATATAAAAGAACTGGAAGTGGTATCTTTAGAAAAGGGTAGGAGCAAGTTGCATAGAAAAATAAATGGGAACTGTGGAAACAATACATGAAGAATCATGTTTTGGAGGAAGAATGAGGTTTAAGGGAAGGCAGGAATTCAAAGAGCTATGTAATGTTTGACTCACAATAACTGTACAGAAGATTATAAGTGATATATAATGTTTGCAAATGAAAATATGTCAATATGGTTTGTTTTCATTTTTATAAATGTACGATTGCCTATGTTATAAGTGAAAATTCAATGAAGATGTTTCTTGTTTAAAAAATAAATAAATACATAAATAAATAATATAAATAAAAAAATAACTGTCCAAAATCATGGGCAAAACTAAATGCCAAAAAATGCACTGGTTTGTCCTTTGCAAAATCATCTACTCCAGAAAACGACCACATTGAAAATACACCCATAAGACTTGACCCAGATGCTTGGGATTCGTGATCTTATGTGGACAGTGACCTAACTTTTAACCAACATGTCTCTTTTGCTGTAAGAAACTCCTTCTATATTACACAGCTTATAAACAAAAGGCTTGTGTTTAAATCTAGGGATGTCATTGTACCTCTCTACTCAGCCCTCGTTAGGCTAATCATTATATGTAATGTCCCTTTTGGTATGGATCTATCCAGACATGTACAACAAATGGAATGCCCACAGAGATATCTTACTAAAAGATAACGAGTCCTAAACAACATGTCCTACATGGACAGACTCAAAGCCCTGTCACTATACTCGGTGACCTACAGACTGCTAAGAGGTGATCTATGCCTAGCATACAAGGCATCCCTTACCCATTACTGATGGATTTACTGCCTTCAGCAAGTCAAATGGCATCAGAAATACTTGGCTTAGGTATCTAAACCTCTTCTGCAACATCAACAGAACAGTTTGGAGGAACAGGTACATCTCGCAGAGGATACCATCCACATAAAACAAAGTTCATCCCTGTTCATATTCAAGCACAACTTAGATGTACAGATGGGAAACAGAACTTTATCCTAGGACTGCCGCCTGTACTAGTTATTGACAGAGATAGCACCTAAATGCTTTATCCCATGCATGGATCCCCTCAAATTATCTATAGTATGATCCCAGTTATTCCCATTAGGGATGGGTAAGGCCAATCTATAACTAAATAGGATAAGCTATTTCAAGCTCAAAAAAGGAAATTGACTAGGCTTAAAATGACATGCAAGGGCAGCTAGCATAGTACTAACCTATGAACCTATATTCTTCTAGTTAACATTATTATTTTATCAGGAAATGCAAAAAAAATCCCAGCTTAATCTGTCAAATGTTTTCTGTACATCAAGAACCATCAACAGCAATGGTACTTTCGAACATTCTGCTTTCCTCTGGATTGTCATTGTTCTAATAATGTTGTCAAATGTTTGCCTCTCCTCCACAAAACTACACTAATCCATATCCATCAGTTTTGGCAATACCTTTGCCATTCCTTTAGCTACAGACATAAACAATTTACAGTCAAGGTTTAAAATAGAAATGGGTCTATATGAAACTGGGTCTGATGGATCTGTACTATCTTTAAATATTAGCTCCACACCAGCTTTCTTCTAGAATGCTGGTGCATCTCCTTCTTTTAATATACTGTTAAATAAAATCTTTCCAGGTCATTATCACTTTCTTTCCTCCCAGATTTCAAACCTTCACAGGAATACCATCTATCCCTGGAAACTTTTCTACAGATTGATTATATATTACCGATTTTATCTCATCTCCTCCTGTTTTAACTGTTAATTGTTGAGCCTCGTCTACCTCTAACCTTAACATATTTTACCTCTACAGTGTCTCTGGTTGTTTTTCTTGTTATAGTGTTCCTAAGTTTGGCAACAACCCTTTCTACTTTTTCTTGTCTAAATCATCGTGATAAAAGTTTTTGTGTTCTGGAGTTATTATTAAAAAAATTTGCCTAACAGCAATCTTTCTAAACTCATGCATTCTGTCCAGACACTCCCATATTTTCTCTTTAGCATTCTGCATTTACAATCTTCTTGGTCTTTGAGATTCCCCTTATTCTGCAACACTTGTTAATAACCTTTGTTAGTCCCTCTAAATATTTTGGCACTTCATAACCATATCTCTCTTTTTTTATTTCTACCCCATTTTAAACTATACTTTCATTTTATTCAAATCACTAGCTATTACTTCTGAACAAATTTATATCTTCTCTAATAACTTTCAAATAACTTCCACTACCATTCCTCAGATTTACTTCATTACCCCGTATTTTTATCTGCATTATTATTGGCACATGATCTGAAATAGTTATTTGCTGTGTATCGGAGCTTTCGATAAAATGCACATGTTCCTGTGAAATATAATTTCTGTCTACTCTAGTTCAGATATTGTACCTTGGGGAATAATATGTAAATCTTTCCAAGTTTCTACTACTGAATTCAAGTCTACCATAACAAATATTTTCATAAATATCTGATGAAATCTATACCTTTTATTATATTTTCCTTTCTGGGTCCCTTAGGTACCTCCTCACTGTTACAAATCAAGTTAGACTTTCCACCTGTAAGTAATATTCCCAGCTGAAAGCTGATCAATTCTCACAAAATTGTCTTAAGCTGCATAACAGCAGTTTTAGATGGAATATAAATACATGCCAGCATAATCCTCCTCCCTTGCAAGTAGTTACTACCACATATCTGCTGTTATCTTTTTTCCTCTTCTATCACTATTGCAGCTACACATGCAATTAGTATAAGTAATCGCATTTTCCTTTGTTTTTGATATTCTGCTGAATATCCATCCTGAAATCCTTTCTTTTTCAAATTCACATGCTCACTTCTTTCCAAATCCGTCTCCAGCAGCATTGCTATTTGCACTCTGCATTTCTTAATATAATTCAGTACTCTTATCTTTTTGTCTATATCTATGAGGCCTTTCACATTCCAAAATAATATGGATAGGGTAGCCATCATGATGTGAAGTTATTATCCTCACCTATTATATAGGACAGCTTTTTAAAAATGTATATTTCCAGTTTTTGTGTTACATGTACCCAGTAATGTTTGGCAGGTTGATCTTGTATACAGTTATTTCTTGTCCATTCCTTTTCAACCTATGTCACATTTTACAAGACTTTTTCTTTTAAAGAAAACGCTAAAAAAACACACTCCCATATAACCTATTAACTAAAATCAAACACACAAAACTGTACATTTTCAAATAATGAAGTTTAACCCTCATGATAAGTACACTTGTCCCAAACTGGCAGCTGTACTCAGAGGTATTACCTAACTTAAAATTAAGGTTATCTATGTTCAGGTGCATGTTACAGCTTGTGCTCCTACTTACACTAATTGCTGTCTGTTCTTGTCATATCTTTATTCCCCTCCCAGATATACAAAAACAGTTTCTATGCTTTCAGATTTATGTTTAGCCTTAAGAAAGAGTGCACTGGCCATCTTTAAACAAAACTAAAGTATACATTGTTGTAGTAAAAGCACTGAAGGATGTAGGTACTAGGAAAGCTGCTGCCTCTTTGTCACTTCCAAAATTTTTAAACTGTATTTTGTTACTAAGCTGCTTGCCCTTGCACCTTTTAATTTTAAATTTTTCTCAGGAAACAATGTCCAGACCTTTTGTGATTTATTGCCCGCACTTGTAGCCAGCACGTTTCTATGAAAACATAAGAGCAAATTGTAAAGCTACCCTTAGCTGCAGACTTCTCCACTCACACTGAATGTTTATTTGCTAAACAAAAATGTTCCATTATATTTACAGTGTTCTCTTATTTTTAAGGCCCACTTGCTTACACACAAAACGTGTTACTAGATTAAGCCAAGGGCATTAATCCAGACATTTATATATGCAAAAGTAAGGGAAAACATCTCAACTCTATATATTTTATAATCAGTGCAATTTTATTCCTCATCCTCAACTCCAACAGCCCAAGACTACAGCATATTAATTTAAACATGCTTTTGTCCATCCCCTCTTCCCTTTTTACATCATAATGCCTATATTTCTTAAAAGAAAAAAGAAAAAGTATGCATTTACTTTAGTATCTTTAAAATATACAACAATCACTGAAAATGCTTTACTATATAATATTCACTTTATATAGTTAAATGTTTTATTCAAATATTCTTAAGAGCAAAAACTGTTTTACTTAGAGTTGTTTTCTTTTTTTTCCTTTTAGTGTCCTTCCAAACATTAATGAAGTGGAGTATATAATTTTCAGTCCCCCACAACTGTAACAAAGTCAATAAAGTCTAGTCTTTCTTAGCCTCTTTTTCTAGTAAAGTCATATTTCACAAATGTGATTGAAGCTTTATAATCTCACATTTACTCATTAATTGCAGAATTGCTAGTTTTCTTCCTGTTCATCTCCATCTTCCAACCCCAGACTCTGGTTCCAGTCCAAGGTGCTTCTGACTCTTTTAGTCTATTACTGTCCTGTTTTCTGTCTCTCAATCATTTTCATATGGAACACTGGAAAAGGTTTTACTGGCAAAGTCTCTCTATAATCTTTATTACTAGAAAGATAAGAAGCAGAGTCCCCTTCTGTTCGATGGCTTACCTTTTTCTTGGACAAACTCCTGCATTTCCTCCTTAGTGCTTTTTGTATCAAATAATGACTTTGATCTTCCAGAAAAAAAAAATATTCTGAAGGCAGCTGGATACAGCAGCATGAATCTCACACTTCCTCTCAACATTTCCTGATTGCTGGGATACATTTGCTTTTCTTCTGCCTAATGTACAGTGAATAATCTTTTTTTTCCCACAAACACTTTACTGACTCCAATTTTTAATACTCTGCCCTTATGCCACAGTTTTGTTAGGATCAACTTTTTCTGTTGGTATGACTGCAACTTTATTAATACAAGTATTGGCTGCTTTCTCATGGCCAGGTTTGGAGCACACACACTATGTACCCTTTCTATTAACATACCCTGCTGTGGAATACAAGTCCAGTTGCTTATTTGTGCGTTCATAAAATTAATACAGTCTGTTCTTTCCAGTTTATTAGTTACAGCAGAAAATCCCAGGTTTTCTCTGCATTCTCTATCCTCTAATTCTACCATTTTTTGAAACAGCTCTTCTTGAGCAGTCTCATATTCAGCCAGCCTTTTCTTCATTTCAGCCTCTGATATTTGCAGTTTTATCAGTTCATCTAAATAGCTGTTTGTTTCAAACTTCTTCTACCTTTTCAGGATTTTGTTATTTGAGTCGATATACTCCTTCAACATTTATTTTATTTCATTTAGCTCAGAGCACATTTGATTTATTTTTCCTCTAAATTAATGGAATTCATCTCTTGCACCAAAGCTGAAGCTTGAACTGTTTTTTGTTTTTTTTGATAAACTGCTGCAGGACTCTTCCCAGTCAGTGTTTTGTCTTCACCTTTTTCAGTTAATTTTCCATCAGGCTCTCTTAGTTTCTTATTTGCTGTCATCCAGACAGTGTACTTACTAGCAGTAACTGAATTTACTAAAAGTGACGGAGTTCCTGGCTCTTATTTTTCAGTTTCTTTTTTCACACTAGGAGAGCTAAAATTAAGTTGTTAATCAGTGTTCAGCTATCTTGGAAAGTACAGAAATTAAGCTGTTGATCAGTGTGTAGCCATCTTGGAAATCATCCTAATCCCTCTCATGTTGGAATAGAAAGATGGACTGCACCATGACCATCTGGAATTTTGTCTTCTTTACATACAGATATAGGCCAATGAAATCTAGAATGAGACTGAGGCCCTGTGTCTTTTTTGGTATTAAAAAGTATTTTGAGTAAATTCTGGATCCATTATGGTCTGGAGGGACCTCTTGAATGGCTCTTTTTAGCAGGAGCTGAGAAATCTCCTGAGCTACTGCCCTTTTTTGTTGGGCGGAATGTCTGGAAGATCTAGTACATTTAATTTTGGGGGCAGACATGAATGGTATGATGTAGCCCCTGGATATGATACTTTTCACCCACTTGTCCTTTGTGACAACCAACCAAGCTTACAGGTGAAGAAAGAGAAAATGGGAACCTCCTCCAACTACCTCCAGAACCCTTCAGGAGTGCTGATAAGATTTTTCCTGAAGGGGACCTTCTGACCCCTGGTTTTGTACAGCCTTCTGCCCCTAGGGTGGTGTTCATTGAAGGACCCCCCCTCTGCCTCAAGGGACCTTGTCTGAAGAGGAGTCTTAGGATGAACATTGGGACATTTTAAATTACGAGTCATTTGCTACCTTTCCTGTTTAGTGAATAAGACCTTTGAGTGGTTTCAAAGCAAACACCAATACCAAACAGTTTCCTCTCTCTTGCTCGCTCTTCATTAAGGTTTCTTTAACTTTTGGACCAGCAGAGATGATCCATCATAAGAGGCATTAATGAAGGATGTTTTGAAGTTGTCCGCAAAATACGCACCAGAGATGATGGCACATAGCTATGTTGGTGTTTCCTGCCCTGGCTAGCCTGTGGCATTATAAAACAGAATCATGGACAGGTTTGTAATGGACAGGTGGTCGAGTTTCCATTTGTTTTCTAGTGTCTAGTGTATGGGGTCTGCTGTGGGAATCTAAGCTCTGTTCTGTTAGTACCCATTCTGGAATCTGGCCATATGAAAAATATAATTTAACACCTTCAGGGAAAACATTCCTGAAGCATAAGGCTGCTTTCCAAAATGGTCCATTATCCTTGACTCACTGTTAGGAGGATGTACTGTGGAGCTCTCCTCTGACAGCTTCTTTCTGGTGACCACTGCAAGTACAATGTAATCAGTGAGAGGGCCCTTGCTCCTATATGGTCCATCCTTGGGGGGATCTCAAGATCTTGTCCAGCTTGCGGGGAGTTAGGTCTACCTGATATTATCTGGTGTCTTCCTTATTTGTTCATGTACCACAACACTGTAGTGTAGTCTGTGATTACTAATAGAGGGTCTGAAATCCAAAGACAGTCCAGAGATCTGAGAGCATTTATGAATGTCATAATTTATTTGACATTGGCGTGCTTCTGTTTGTCCTGTTGAAGGAGACAAGTTAGCAGTTAACTTTTTCATATTGTCATAGGAATTCGGAAAAAACTTAAGACCCATCAGTCTGACAAATTCACTATTCTGAAGGCCAAGGTGGAAGAAGTATATACTTTCTTCCGAAACATATAAAAAACTCTCCTATCTTTGTGAGATAGAATGGGGTTAGTTACCATAAGATGTCTGGACAAAGATGATATGGAAAAAGAATTCACACCAGGGTCTGCCCTAGGCTTTGAAAAAAAAAAATGGAGAGACTATGGAACCTTATCGCATTTATCAGATCAAATGGGGACTGGTGGCTGACAATTAGGCAAACTGCTGACTACAAGAAAGGCCTCTTTTTCCTGTTCCCACTTCAATAATTCCTTCATCCTTGTAATAGTGTCATAAACAGACATGTTTTCAAAAACAGAATCTGAAGAAAAGCTTTCCTCAAACTCAGATTCTCCGTTCTCTGGAGCAGGAGCAGAAACTAGAGAGTTAAAGGTTAAGCCTAATTCTTGTACCTAAAGCTGTATATCTGAGTCAGAGAAAGAAGCAAACATTTTCCTTTTTAAATGAAGAGAAAACTCAGACTATAATAACTGACAGCCTTAAAACCCATCCAATCCTCATTGTATGTCATACGTGAAGGAGATGCAGGTAAGAATATGCTTCCTTTTCCTGGGGATCTCATCCAAAAAACAGCTGCCCAAAGAACAATCCTGCCCCTGGAAAATGAGCTCCAAAGTACGATCCTATTAAGGAACAACCTCTGTTCTTTTCTCTGATGTTGGCAAGAATGTCTGAAGAGGACAGCCAAATGGCTAAAAGGGAAGTATCTGCCTCTTAGTCCTTAGCAGCTTCCCAATTATCAGTCCCAAAGAGACTGAGAGAAATTGATGAGAGGTCTAAGGACTTAGATATGATCTGAGGATTTAGATATGGCCACAGCAGAATCATTCACTGATGGATGAAGCAAAGAGGAAGCCAGAGAAAAGATGCTGAAGCCTTCTTAACAACTTTTCATTTCTTGTGTATTGGGGGTGGAACTTCCAAAAAGCTGGGACTCAGATCCATCACTCTAATGAAAAAAGTGACTGACATGTGGGCAGCGGAGCCTAACTATTGCCCTCTTACCCAGGATAAAAATGGCAAGACCTAAGGTAAAATTGTTAGTGGCAACTACCAAAAAACATAAGTCCTAACTCTAGCAGCAAATGCTGACAGAAAAAGTAAACTTTTTCTAACTAAACATGGAAGGTAGTTCCCAGAATACATGTCTACCCAACTTTGCAAAATGCTAACCAATCACCAAATCCCTCAAAGCTGCAGAAGAGACTGAGAATTGCTGGTACTTAAACAGTAAGAAAGTTCTGAGATTCTAGAACCAACCATAATCTTTATACCACTATACTCAATCTCTGCAATGGTTAGGACATGTGGAAGGTGCCCTAAAGTTTTGGAAGCTGGACAGTTGTCCAATCCCTGGCAGGATGTGGCCCATATAGATTAGGCTACTGAAACAATTACCTAGTTATGAACATCTAGGCTGTTCTTAAGGCTGAAGGTGTGGGGTCAAAGACTTAGATGGACCAGTGCCTGAAGATGGAAACAAAAACAAGGGAGCATCCCCTTCCAACTATGAAGGACAGTAAATGATTTTCATGAAGAACTTGAATACAGGTTTTTACCTAGACTACACTGAGGATGCACCACCCGCAACTATCGCTGTCTCCAAAAAGGAAGCGGCAGAAGGAATTGTGTGATGCATCCCTCACATCAATGGGCAGGTCAGCTCTAGGATAAAGATCTGAGCTGATGAGTTGAGCATTGAGGACCTTGATATCAAATACTAAATTTAACAGACCTGCAATGTAGCTGGCACCAAGGCATCAGTGTCTACTGTTTGGTGCCAAGGCACAGTCGGCTTCAAAGACTTCAGAGTCAAGTGCCTGGGATGCATGGATGGTGTCAATCAATGGGGTTCCATCAGCAGAAACCCTGGGAGATAAGGGATGGGTATCAGCTCTAAAACCACTGGTACCAGAATGCGTCTGGGGATGGGTTTTAATTCCAAAACCACTGGTACCAGAATGAGTGCTGGGGAAGGAGTAATATAGGTGGGAGTCGGCAAGTCTATCCTATCTGCCCTACATACAGAGGGGGGGTGGGATGACACCCATGTCTATCTGAGTCATAATGAATGCCCTAATCTTTCAAGCTCAATCAGTGTTGACTACATTCCTGGTAGACTTTGTAGAGCTAAGAGAAGAAAGTGAGGGAAGCCTTGAGCCCAAAAACCAAGAGAGCTCCTTCTCCGAGGATGTGCTGCTTGCAGAAGTGTCTATAAGTGAAGACCTATCAGGCATTACAGCAGTCTTGGTGTCGACGATCAAAGATCAAGTTGGTCCAATTAGCTTGGAGCTAAAGGAAATGATACAATTGAATGCTTAGGAATTTTTTGAGCAAGGAAAGTAGAAGGAGATTTTTCAAGGTGTCTTCTCCTTTTCATTCTTTCTTTATCTCTGTCATTTTCTTTTTCATTAGTTTTTCTTTTCTGTCATTCTTTGTCATTCCTTGTTTTCGTGTTTGTTCTTCTGAGAATAGGTATCTTTCATCATATCTCCTGCTGTAGCAGAGAAGGCTATTCAAGATAAGTTTATCCTTTCAGTCTATAAGAGATATGGGTCCAAATGACTTACAGATTTCACATTAAGCTTTAGTAGGCCATGGTTTGGTAAGACAGGAGAGGAGAACATGTTAGAATGAAATATCTTGATAACAAGTTGAGGAACAACTTTATAATTTGAAAGATATATCAAGCATAAACTAGAGTTTATCAAGAGAAAAAAGATTTTATCTTTGGTAAAGGTTGAAGCATGCTGAGGATGGCAGCAAATGAAATCTGAGGGACAGGAAAGATGCACTGCATCACAAGGGAGAAACTTGAAAGCTGGAGAAGCTTCTGTGTGGAAATGTGGCTGGCTCAGATCTACTGTAAGGGCAGATAACCCAACAATCGAGACAGATGGAGAGGATAGTATAAGATCATACCATTTTCTCACAAGACAGGAACAGGCATGAATATCAAGCAAAACATTTTGCTGCAGCGCTACAAGGCAGAGCATAACATCAGAGGAACATGACTCAAAAGGAGAAAAGGGAATAATCCAGATTGCAGAAATGGTACAGGTCTGAAAAACCGAGAACACATGAAAAAAGAGACCTGAGGGAATTACAGAATAAGGGGCAACAGGTAATAAAATTCTAGGGAAAACAAAAACAATTGTACTCAGATAACTATGGGAGCTATAAATGGTCAAAACTTCTTGTTTTACTTAGATCAGCTGTATTCCAGAGGTGATAATGTAAGATGCCTGAAACCCCACTGTAATTACTTCATTCTATATCTTTGCGCTAAAATAACTGATAGAATCAAATGAAAAAAACCCAAAATGTAAAATATACCAGAAGTGGGATCACGTCTCTCGCTGCCTTGTAGTACTGTTCCTGGTCCATAGCAGTCCATATTTTTCTCCCATGGTGCCAGTACTCTGTGCCCAGGACCAATTGGATGTCTTCGTGCATTCTCATACTGGATTATGTCATACCAGGCCGTCTCTTGCATACAGTACTGGGGCTTTCCTCTTACTTTTTTGCATTTGTCAAATTCCACTAGAACACGTTCTGTAGGCTCCTGAATAAGGAGAAAAAGGTCTGTTTTTAAAAATCAGACAAATGTATATTAAAGCTATTTCTTTCCACAGATAAGCCTGAGTTAAACAGAAAGCCTAACGAAAAATAATTTCTAGCAGAAAAGTAAATTGGTTAATATGACAGTATTAAAGTCATATCAATGGTCTCTAAATATAATAGAAAAATTACATAAAGAGCTTTAGCCAAACCTGATAATCATCTCCCAATTAACAGCAGACTTTGGCAAGAAGAATCTGCCCGCCCTCCAAACTTCATCCAACAGAATTTGCCAGTTCATCGCATTAACATCCCATAATGAACATTAGGCTTCATTCCTATCCAAGGCCTGTTGGTTTGCAATCCAACAAAAGGGAAAAAGCCCTACAAGAATCATTGCTTTTAACTTATTAGAACAAGACACTTTGTCATTCCTGGCAGGGAAATTCTCAAGAAGAAATTGGAAACTATAAAATCTACTCCCTTCCCAGTAATGTCCCAATACTCTGAAGTCCACAAAACAAGAGGTGTTGTAGTAATCACAGTTTGTTAATGAAGGAACCTAAACTGTGGGAATCCCTTCCACCAGCACATGCATTTTTGTAGGTTTTCCAAAATTTTGTCCCAGACCACCTAACTAAATTACTAACTAGCTGTGATATTGATTATATGTGCATTTATATAATAATTGTACTTTAATTACTGAAACTATATCCTCATTGTAACATACTAACAGTTACTTAACACACTTTGTAGAAAAGTGAATACTGTAGGTTATGTACTTTCCAGAACATTACATTTCTCTGGTCTCTGTCTGGACACTGGAACATCAGGACTGGTGCCTTTGGTGCCCTCTAGTGACAGCAGCGAATTCCCCAAAAGCTCAAGCTCGTCCCTGCTCATAACTCTCCGCTGCTGCTGAGTCCTCGAGACTAAGTATGACAACATTTAACCATACAGCTATGTATAACAAATTAAAGAGAAGACAGAATTTTAAATGAGTCTACTTGCAGAGTCTTCAGAGAGTGACAATTTTCAGGGGAATATAGGTGGGTTGTACCAATGAACAGCGACCAGAGAAATGTAACATTCCAGTAAGTACAAAACTTAAATTTCTCACGTTTTGTCCAGACATTGGAAAGTCAGGACAAAATTCCTAGTTACCATGGATGAATTGGTTCAGTAAATCTTTAAGAACGGTCATTTCAAAAGATGTTTTTTTTTTTTTCAAACACCTTTATTGAGTTATCACCTTGTGACATAGGCAAATCTGCATTCATATAAAAGTAATTAAACTATATTAACATAATAAATATTATACTTCACATACATTGCTATATATCATATAACCTAAGCAATATTAAATAAACTATTCAATTTCTGATTTTTGAAAAACAAAAACATCTTTATTAAACCATCACTTACTACATAGGCAATCACACATTTATATAAATGAAAACAAACCACACTGACACAATCCTAGTTGCAAGCATTTTACATCACAATCAGACTGACACACTACCAGTTGCAAACATTATACATCACTTATAATCTACCCAATCTTTCTCACTCAAACATTACATAGTTCATTTAAGTCCTGCCGCCTTTTAGACCTCATTCCTCCCTTGTATATATTGTTCTCACAATTCGAGACAAGGCTATAATGCTTACCAAAGGTATGTAGTGAAGACCAAGTAGCCACTGCTGTTATCTCACCAGTTTGAAAGTTACATAGGAATATCGTGGACATAGCTTGAACTGAGTGTGCCTTTGGTGGAACAGTAAGCTCCTTGCCTGTTGTTGTATAACATGAGGAAATGCAGTATGAAATCCATTTTTCCAATGCAATCTTTTTGATCTCTTGACCTAGCTCAGCTATTGAAAAACTGACAGTGTGTGTTTATCCTTCCTGAAAGCCGCTGCTCAATCCAAATACAGACGCAATTACTTATGAACATTCAAACAATGTAACAAATACTCTCATTTCCCTACTTATGCCAACATTGTGCTCATGGTTTGGGAAGAGAAGTTTGTGTTCCAGTCTGAATATGCACAATATTGGGTATATTACAAACGTTACCTGGATGATATTTGCATTTTTTGGAAAGGTAGTATGGAAAAGTTAACAGAATTCATAGACTATCTAAACCATACCACTAATTTTTGGAAATTTACTTCCCATATTACACATGACTATATGAACTTTCTGGACGTCACTATTAAAAAGACGTCCTAGGGCAGCAGTTTACATCTAATGTATATAGAAAGGAAACCTTTTCTAACTCGTACCTATATTTCACCAGTTCCCATCCGTTTAAACAGAAGAGAAGTATTATCAAGGGACAATTTGTCCGTAGTTGTAGGATGACCTCTTTGGACTCGGACTTCAAAGACGAAAATCAGAGAGTCAAAGAAATGTTTATATCTAGGAAGTATCCTAACTATTTAATTAATGAGGTTTTGGAGGAAGTAAAGAATGGGAGAAAGGATAGGTTTGCCCCTATTTTGGGAACAGGAGATACCAGTGTGACAGTACCAATAAATGTGCAGAGTACCACACAACTATCAGGGGTGACGTTACCAGGGATGAAATCAAGAAACCTTGGGGGTAACTATCTGATGTTTTATAATCAGAATACCTCTAGGGTTAAAAACATTATTACTCAACACTGGAGCAGGTTTAAGTGTTATTCAGAGTTGGATGTTTTGTTTACCAACACCTTAGGATTTACATATAAAAAAGGCAGGAACCTCAAGGATTTGCTGGAGTATAATGGTTCTATTGTTTCATGTAAGAAATTGGGAACCTACAAATGTGGGGCATGTGCCCAGTGCCCATATATACTTAGACAGGATTCTGTATACATCCTGTCAAGAGACCATCATATTCAGAGTAGTAGTTTTTCCAACTGTAATAGTGAAGGCTTGATTTATTTGGCCCTATGTAAAACCTGTGGTGCATTTTACATTGGAAAACCACTGTAAACTCAAAAGGAGGATTTATGAGCATTTATATGCTATTAGAGTCTAAGATATTAAAAATGCCTTGTTTAAGCATACACTGACATGTCCCCAAGCAAAATGGGGCTTCTTTGTTGTAGAGAAGGTGCAATGTGATGTGAGGGGGGACCCGTGGGAAAATAGGATAGAGGTGAGAGAAATATTTTGGCAGTTGTTATTGGAAGCCAATAGATTCCCAGGGCTGAATGAATACATATCCATTGCCCCTATTTTAAAAATGAGAGCTGCAAAACTATAAAATAAGTATATATAATGTTTTGCAAGTTCTCTTTGTTGGTTTTGATTCAAGTTTATTTATCTGTCCAACACATTGTGATGGTTTTAGTATTTATATATTTATTTTAAAGTTCTTTTAAAAAATGTGCATGTTTTTATCTACTTTCATCTGTATTTGTGGAAAAGGTTGTCATGAATATTTTAGTTACAGGATTTAATTGGTGTCAATTAAACAATTGTTTTAACTATTAATTAGATTGGGAGGGGTATATAAGCAGGCACAGTCTTCATTCATTCATTCTTTCATTTTACATCTGAGGAAGTCTGGTGGACGAAAACGCTTTGTATTGTGTGGCGTTTATGTGATTAAACCTGCTGCTGCTTACACCTACAGGCTCGTGTTTTATTATTACCTTCTGCCTCTTTGGGTGCCTGTTGTGGTTTTATTGGTTCCTGGTTCTGTGGCGCCCTTTCCTTGGAGTTTTTGAAATACTCTCATTTATTACAGCACTTAGGAAAAAAATACTGTCAAGTGAATGTATTGATTTAAATTATTTTGAGTGGCTACCTTAAGCATAAAGGGCAGTTTTGTCCTTTAATAGGTAAAAGATAATGTAGGGGATATTGTGAAGGTAAGGCATAAGGTCTATGTAATAGCCAGCAAAAGGGCTATTTTCCATGTTAAGAACTTGATATCAACTGAACTTGCTGCATTAAAGGGGCGGTCTTCTCTCTGCTAGGTATTTGAGTTGGAGGAGACAGGATCAATGTGGTTATGGGAAAGTTAGAATGAACAGAGATAAAAAGGTGTTTCAGATAATTAGCTGGGGAGAGATGGGAAATGTTCTCTTAGGGTGGTGATGCTGTCAATAAAGTCAATGTTGAATGTGGTTGTGGTTTGTAGGGGTAAGCTATTTAGAGATGGATTGGGTTCTCCTGTAGACCCTGGATTTAGAAGACAGCTAATGGAAGAACAGAATTTTTAAGGTTGTGCTTATATCTCCTTTGTAGGTATGCATAGAATAGTTTCTTGTCGGGCACTAAAAAGAATATGGAATAAAATATAGTTCCTCTCTGGTCTGGTGGGACCTCTTGAATTATTTGTTTGTGGAATAGGCTCTGGAACTCCCTTATGGCTGCTTCCCTTTACCTGGGCGACACTAGAGTGGGTTGGGCAGTCTGAGCTGGGGAGTGTTGTAAAAAACAGACTATATAGCAGCATTTGGATATGATTATTTATTTGTTTGTTTGTCTTTGTTAACTGGTAAAAACCCATTTTCAGGAGAGGCTCAGGGAGAAAAGCTCCACATTTAAGTTACACATGATGTATAAGTGCAAGGTAAAAACAACTATACATGAGCTTATTTACATTATTTTTAAATACTTTTACATATTTGTTACATGAACATAATATTTTACAAAAAAGAGAGAAATTAACATACACTGGCTAATTAATGAATAGAGAAATAACATACAATAAAAATTAATGTATTTATAGCATGATGACTGCAGGGAAAAGATCAAACTGTGATGTTTTTGAGTTTAGTAATAATTTACAGCCAGACAAGTAGAATGTAGCTTAAAATGATGAGAGATATGAAAAGAGGAGTTATGGAAATGATTGCCAAATATGATAGAATGTGCAAGGAGAGTCATTCGCCAACTTCCTCCAGAGGGGAACAGTGAGGCAAACCTTCACGGATTACAGAAATTGGATCCTTGAAAAGATCCTCTTCCTTCCTGGTTAATGAGCTCACCTCTTCCTCTGGGGAGATGTCGAGACTGAAATTCCCCTCTGCTCCAGGAATCACTGTCTTATTGCTGTATGTGCTGCGGCTTCTGGAATTTATAAAACCACAAGTTTCTTGCCTCTTTCTGGCTCCACTGAAAAGTCCTTTGTGGGGCGGCAAACTTAACTCCCTCTGCTGTGAGCATTTTGCACTCTTGCTCACAAGTACACATCCTCTCTTTAACTTGTTGCCCAAACAGTGCATTACTATCAAAGGAGCCATTGGTGAATGCCACCTTGAAACTGGTCCTGAAAATCTGTAAGGTGCTTTGAGGCCTGTATTCTCATCATTAGGTCTGAAACTGCAGCCCTAGTTCCCGCATCTATCTCATTACATCTGAAATTCATGGTCAGAGAGGAAATAATGTTCATACTAGCTACCTGCATCTCCATTTGAGAGTGGATTTCTCTGAATGGCAGCTGTTGCAGATTTTTTGATGCTTTATGTGTGATATCCCCCTGAACCCAAACCATATGGGCCATTGTAGTTCTGTGCACTGACAGAGAATGTAATGGATGTATAGACTTTCTTTCCTAGTCCCTCCATTATCCTGGAGTCTTTACTAGATGGAAGGATCGCTTGGGCATTTTCTGGGACATCCTTGGCCACAGCTACCACTACAGAGTCAACACTAGATCCTTTGTTTCAGTATGGCCTGCCTTTGGGGGCATGAAGGATTCTATTTAGCTTCTTAGGAATGGGCTGAACTATGTCATCTCCTTCCACACTTTACTACAGACCATATCTAAAAGTTTGTGGATTTGTATCAGGGTTGATCTCTGAGCCCACTGCTGTTCATACTGTTGATGGACTATATTAGCAAACAGATCAAAGGAGACAGATCAACAAAGTTCCTGTATGCAGATGACGTGGCATTACAGGCAGACTCTGAGCAAGAGCTTCAGCACAGGATAGGGGAATGGAATGCAAAACTGAAAGCACGTGGGATGAAACTTGAGTACAGATAAGACAGTCGTAATGGCAGGAAATGGGGAAAATCAGAAAAAGCTGAGAATTGAGATAGAAGGGAAAATAGTAGAACAGAGTAACAGCTTCAAGTATCTGGGAAGGGTTGCTGAGGAGAGGGGAAGTCTGAATGGAGAGGTCAAAGGTAGAATCAGAGGGGCTGCAGCTATCTGGCACAGAGTGGCAGGGGTAATACAAGACAGTAGAATGCCCAAGAAACTGAAAAGTAAGGTGTACAAAACAGTGGTGCAACACGTACTACTGTATGGTACAGAAACCTGGGCAATAAAGGCATAACAGTTAAGGAAGCTAGAGGTGATGGCGATAAAGTGCCTGAGATGGGCGGTAGGATGCACACTGGGGGACAGATAAATAAAACAGGACATTACAACAAAAGCCAAAGTAGCGCCAATTGCAGTAAAGGTCAAAGAGAACAGATTATGGTGGTTTGGACACTTGTGCAGAAAATTAGAAGACAACCTGGTGAAGACGATTTGGGACAGACAGGAAGATGACGAGAGGAAATGAGGGCATCCAGCAAAGAGGCAGATAAATTGTATGTATGACAGAAGACCTGCTACACTAAGCATGACATTTGAAGAAGGTAGGAGAGTGGCGAGAGACAGAGAGAGAGAGAGAGAGATATGGGGAGAGTTGTCACAACACCCTGACCCCATGGTGAAAATGGAAAAAAGGGGGTTGATGATGATGATTATATGTAAAAGTTTGTCTAGGGGAAAAAACTAACCAAACTGCTGGGGGAGTGGACTTAAAGGCTTCCTACAAGATCTGTTCCTTAGGGGAGATGGGGTCCATTAGCCATCATCCTTTCTGTCTCATCATTTCCAATATTTCAATGAAGGACACATCCTTTGAAAGGGATTTGGGGGAAACACCCCTTTGTCTACATCTGCATCTGGAGTGGGAGACACCAAGGGGGAATTCATGTACTTCCTCTTACACTTTCTCTTTCCCGGGGGAATAGGATGGAAGTCTTCATCGAAGCTTCCTTGGGAAGAGTGATCTCCTAATTTCACCAGAATGGTCTTAGTAATCCTCTGGTCTTGAAGCCTGGATAATGGTTGGCTCAAGTGTCTAACCTCTCAGTGTAGAATCAGTACTGCTGGCACAATAAGCATGAAGGAACTAGGTGTAGCTCTCTTCTGCATCATAGAATCCACTGGTATGCCCAAGGTCAGAACCATGTGAACTGGTGAAATCGAGTTCTGCGCCAACATCGAAAAAATCTTCCCCAATTGTCAGTATCAAACCTCTGAAGCCAAGGCCAAACTGGGGATCTTTGGTCCTGATAAGTTGAAAGCTGAATGCTCCATTACCAAAAATGGCACTGAACCTATCAGTACTAGCGCATCAGTGCTGTAGGTCAGGCATCAGCCACCGAGGACCTAGTGACAGCCAATGTCAAAGAGTTTAGCATTGATGATACTGGTGCCAAAGCAATTAGTGTGGGAGAGGTGAGGTCTGTTTTTACCAGGCTACTTGACATAATAGCTGCCCTACCATATAATGAATTCTTAAGGCTGTCAAGAATTTGTAATAAGGAAGATCTTTTAAAGAATTAAATCTGTAAATCAGCTGATATGTTCATAAAGAGAGGGTATAGTCCAGATATGGTTAAGGAGACAATAGATAGGG
Organism: Protopterus annectens; assembly: GCF_019279795.1. NCBI lineage: Eukaryota > Metazoa > Chordata > Ceratodontiformes > Protopteridae > Protopterus > Protopterus annectens. The sequence goes on along the minus strand of NC_056731.1, from coordinate 931,417,468 downwards.
TATACTATAGGAATTCAAATAATCATAATAAGAGAAATAAAATAATACATGAGATGGAAGAAGTGAAATTAAATCAAATGCAACAGATCTATTTTGTCTCTATGTATAATATTAGAAGTAAGGAAATAATAGAGATGTTGGAGCATTACTGGGAATTTTTAATGCATGATAAATGTCTCGTAAATGTTTTACCAAGACACCGCTCGAGATTGTATGCGAGAGTAGAAGCATAAGGGACATGTTAGTACATGGATTATTTGCTTTACCAGATCTACCAGTACCTAGGATGTTGATGGAAACAGGTACAATCAAATGTGGGAGATGTCCAGTGTGTCCACATATTGTTAATTGTTTTGAATACATTAATAACATTTCTTTCACTCCTAAAGATAGATTTTCATGTGAATCAAATGGAGTAATTTATATTTTAAGTTGTCCTTGTAATATGTTCTATGTGGGAGAAACGAAAAGGATGTTTCGGTTAAGATTTATGAAACATATTAGGGACATTTGATGTTGCCCGTTCGATTCTCAGTTAGAGCGTCTTCTGTGTGGCGACATGCGTGAACGGGCGTTCCTTCGTTGAAGGTTGTGCATTAGGCCTGGCAAGCCAGCACGTAAAACTCTACTGCCAATCATTAGCGGACCGGAGTTCCGCTGTGGCGACCCCTAACCGGGAAAAGCCGAAAGACACAAACAAACAATTAGGGACATTAAACATTGTAAACAAGAAAAAACAATTGCTGCTCACTTTATGAAATCACATAACAATGATTATTCATTACTGAAGGGAAGCATTTTAGAACAAATTAATTGTTTTTGTATGGATGAAAATGTCTTGAAAGAAAAACTTTTACATAAAGAAAGTATTTACATCTTGAATTTTAATACAATGGTCCCTATGGGACTTAATGGGGAACTGAATTGGATAAGTTTGCTTTAAGGGGTAAATGGTTTAATTAGTTAATTATTTAATTGATGTATAATGTGTATATAAGCTTGATGTTTGATGAGAGTTGTATTCCATGAAGGTGTTTTCACAGAGGCACTAGAATTAAAACAGTTTTACCTGAATATTTGTGTTTCATTTGGATCCTGGTTGTTCATCTATCAAAGTGAGGTGGGGTGGTGTTGTTGTGCTATACTTGACATAACAGCCTATGCCAATATCCTTTGCTACTGGTGCTAGTAGTGGGTCCAGAGGAAGAGTAGCAAAATAGGAGGATAGGGTTACCTCATCCCCTGATGGGAAAGTACAGTTGTGTAATTAAAACATACCATAACAGTAGATGTTTGAATGCAGTAGCATTAGCTATAATAATCATAGCCTGACAGGAATATAACAGCCAACCAGCTTCCAAAGCTTCAGGGCACCTTCCATGCATTCAAACTGTCAAACAGCTTAAGCTGAACTGACTAAAACTCAAGTTTGGGAACAAAGCCCCTCAAAGCTTTCCTGCCAGCAGAGGGAGATAGAGAGGAAGAGAGGCACAGCCTTGAAAGGACAAAGCTAGAAACAATAAAAAATAAATGTCTTCGCCCTGGCAAAAAAAAAAAAAAAAAAAAAAAAACAAGAAGGGAGCAGCTACTGTAGCAGTGATCATTCAAACATCTACTGTTATGGTAAGTTTTACTTACATAGCCGTGTGGTTTTTAGCATATTTATCACTGCTGCAGTAGCCTTAGCAATATGGGTAGTTTACCTTAGCTAACTACATTTAGAAGGTGGAAGAAGAAGAGTCAAGGGCCTCTGGAGAATAGCCATAGCAAGGCTTGATTTGGACCTAGAGAAGGAATCAAGCTTACAGTGTCTTGTAAATGAATGTACAGATGACCAATTAGCAGCTTTTAGAATACTTTTAGATTCCAACTCTTTCCAAAAAAGCCCTAGATGAACCCAAGGCCCTGGTAGTGTAGGCATTGGCCCTGCCTTTAATAGTTTTGTTTTGGCGAGTATAACAAAAGACAACCATAGACAATCATTTGGAAATTGGTTTACAGGTTCTTAGGAGTATTCTAGGATAACAATCACTAGGGCCTTTATAAGCCTACCCGTGCAACCCAAATGTGACCCACAAATTCTATTTATATATTTGGTGATTTACTGACTGCCTCTGTCCATCAGAGACATAGGAGCTAGAGTCTGTTTTGACACACATTGCCCCTTCTTACCTTCATAAGAAATGAACAATTGATACAAAGATCTGAAAGATTTAATTCTGTCAAGATAGCACCTGAGTTGTTTGTGGACATCCAAGGTACAGAGTATCCTTTCTCCCTCATTTTTTAGGTTCAGGAAAGAAAATGGGGGGATGTCGGATAGTTTTACTTAAAGTAAACTTGTTTACCACTTTAAGCATAAAAGAAGGATTAGTTCTCAAAGAAACCCTGTCCCTATGGAAAAACAATGGGTTGACTCACCATAAGAGCTTTCAACTCAAGATACCCTTCGTGTAGAGGTCAAAGCAATCAGTAAAAAATGTTTTCCATGTTAAGAGCCTCAAGTTAGCCACATTAGCTGGTTCAAATGGAGCAAATGTTATATTCTCTAACATAAAATTAAGATCCCAAGGAGGGGCCCGCCAGTGTTCTTAAAGACCTCTTATAAAAAACTCCTTTCAAGAACGTTCTGACATGAAACTGCATCAAAACAGGAGGATCCATGGTCAGACATGCTGAAATGGTCAATAAATTAACCTTGATAGAGGAATAAGAAAGGTCATATGACAGTAACTTATGCAAATATTGTAGAACCAGAGAACAACTAGCCTTCAATGTGTGCTGGTTATCTAGTTGTTTGGCATCAACTAGAAAACCTTTTCCATTTGCTAATATAGGATTTTCTAGTAGTAAGCATTCTTCCCTCCATTAGTACCTGCTGCATGTCCTCAATAAATGTGTCTAAAAGGAATTAAAACCTAATCATCCAGGCAGTTGGCTGGAGTTGATTGAAGGTGGGGTGTATCTAAGACCCCTGTTCTTGTGTGAGTAGATCCCGTGGCCATTTCCAAAAGAAGGGAGAACCACAGTTGCCTGGGCCAAAAGGGAGTCATCACAATGATCTTGAGGTTATTCCTTCTGAATCTTCAGAAGTACCCTGGGTATTAGTGGAAAAGGCAGCAAAGCATAAAGGAACATTCCTGTCCAAGGAAAAGAAAAGGCATCTGTCTTTCAAGCCTTCTTGCATAGAGTCCTGGAACAGAATCTGGCCAGTTGATTGCTCAGACAAGAGGCAAAAAGGTCTACTTGAGGAACTCCACACAGATGGATCAAATCTCGGACTCTTGGATCTAGTTTCCATTCATGAGGGACTGCTCTTGTCCCGCTCAGCTTGTCTTCCCCACAGTTTTGCTCTGAAGAAATATAGGATACCTATAGAGTGAGATTGTGCTGTGAAGCTATATCCCAAGATAACATGGCTAGTCTGCAAAGAGGTTATGACCTGGTTCTGCCTTGCTTGTTGATGTACCAAATAACTTATATACTGAGGCAAACAGGAAAAGGGACTTCTCTGTATGTCATAAGATTCCATGACTGGAAGAAACTACTCAGACAGTAGATGTACCAACACTTCAGCAACAGGCAACTACAGCAATAGATGACAATTTAATAACAGCAAGTAGATCTGGTGGATTTACCACAGCTTCAGATCTACCTTTGCAAATTCTGCAATCTTGGAAAACAAAACAGAGCTACAGAAATGAGAACCAAGGAGGGAAGAAGGTGTACTATCATCCAACTATGAGAAGCCAAACAAAAATCTAAGCCAGACACAGGGACTTGTATTTAATTTATCTAAATATGAACTGAATGTTAATAAACTGTCTGTCCTTAACAAAAGTCTTATGTTTGTGCCAGCCCAATATGTAGATGTTGCACAAGTTATACCTGAAGTTAAATGCTTCATTAGGTCTCTTAACTTGAGTATTATGTTTGGCACACAAAATGACACTATTTTAAAAAGAAGTACCTTCATGCCTAATTATAATCCTGTTCTTCAAGCTTTTTAACGAGCCGTAGAGCATGATATTTGTTATATCAGAATAAATATAAGCATTTTTTTTACAATATGACTTATGATGAATATTATGCCATTGATTCCTTAATTAAAAATCATAAAATAGTTATAAAGAATGCAGCTAAAGGTGGGGGCATAGTAGAGCTTGATACTGATTACTATTTTGAGGCAATGCAAAAGTTGTTTGATTCTGATGATTATATAACAATTTCAAAGTGTGAACAAAATTATATTATTAAAACCGTGAATAATTCGTTACATGAAATGTACAGGTCAGAGCTATTAAATTTCAAGTTATTTAATTATTTTATTACTACAGCTCCAATGACACCTTTAATTTATGGTATACCTAAGGTGCACAAATTATACCATCTATGAGACCAATCGTATCAGCTTGAGGATGCATCACAGAGTCCATTTCTAAATATATTGACTTAAAGCTGAAAAAATGTTAAATCATGCATGCACTATAATAAAGGATACTTCACACTTTCTGAAAGAATTACACAAATGTTCGATAGATAAGAATATGAGAAATTATTATCTTGTTACACTGGATACAGATTCATTGTTTACTTGTACACTAAATAATAATGGCATTGAAAGTGTTAAACAATTTTTAATTGAATTTTCACAGTTCAGTCAAAGATACAAATTACATGTGATTTATTATATTTGGTATTACAAAATAACATTTTCTTATTTCAGAAACAGCTTTATAGATAGGACAGGGATGCTGCTATGGGCACCCCTGCAGTGAATACTTATGCAAATATCGTGATGTTTATGTGGGAAAGCAACTTTATTAAGTCAAAGTCAAATAATTTTTATTTTGAAAAAGTTGATTTCTACAGCAGGTTTGTAGATGATCTTTTCCTTTTACTTTTATGGAAAAGGAACACCAGATGAATTTGACAAGTTGTTTTGAAATTTTAAATGGTACAACGCAGTGTTTGAAGTTTAAAAAAGAGATTTCTATAGAATGCATTAATTCCTTAAATATAACTTTAGTAAAAATTGATCAAGGCTGGCACAGATTTACTAGCTATGCCCCCTTCCGCCCAGACTATAAGGTAGTTACACTGCCAATAGACACTCCAAAGCCAGCTACTCTAAGGCTCTTACAATGGTACCCAATTATACTGAGTGAAATTAATATTAATACCAATGATGGTGTTTGACCAATGCAGTAAGACTTTCAGGAGTGGCCACAGAGTCACCAAATAGATATAAGTACTCTTGTAGGTTAAAATATCAGCCACAATAAAAAGTATAAACGTATTTAATAATAAATAATAGAAGAACAAGAAAACAGATTCACACAGATACATAAACATAGTACTTAACTAATCTCACTACATTTTCTTGACTGATCTACAGAATTATTATTCCCTGGTCACTTACTAGAGCAAGGCAAGGTGAAGCTGGTGAGTGGTCTTCTTTCTTTGTTAGGTTCTAAAAAACAGACTGCTCTGAGACTTCAGTCTCATCTAGTATTAACACATCAGTTTTGCCCTGGATTACAGAATGACCTCACATACATCTGGTAATCTGACTTCTGGTTCCCATACTACTCCCCCCCCTTTCCTATCAACTAACACAGAATCTCACACATATGTGTCAATAACACACACTGAGTTTTCCTAAGATCTGTTGCAGCTTCTGGAAGTCATAAAACAATAAAACACTTCCACTCTTCTACAGGAGCTAATAAACCATTCTCTGGCACAGACATTTCATCTCTGGCTGAAATCAGAACCGTAAAATACAATCTTTATGGCCTAAATTAAGTAATAATTTCATACCATTTTTCAAAGTTAGCTGGAGCTGAGCTTAATCTCGTCTCTTCTGGTATTCTCTGTTACAATATTATTTTTTTATAGTTATAATACAGTCTCACATACAAGTGTCCAGAAGGACACACTGCTGGTACATTTTTAATACAAGCAGCTTTAAAATACATGTTTCAACACAAACATCTGTACAAATCAGTTTGATATACAAATGACATATAATTCTTCACAAAATTCCAGCTAGCTGTACTGGCGTATGTTACACATCCACTCATCCACTGCACTACTTCTCCTGGCATAGCTGGCAATACCTCACATTGCTGCATGAGGTACTGCATATGAAAACTAATACTGTTCATAGGCTCACTTCTGATGCTAAACCTATATTTTCAGAACAAGTAAACATCACAAATAAGAACATTGGTCATACTAATGTGAACAGAAAATAATGTATGCTTAACTATAACCAGAATACCATAGATATAAGAGAAATCATAAATAAATGCTGGCCATTTATTTCCTGATATTCCTGAATTACGAAATGTTATACGGGATAGACCTACATTCGGTTATAAGAGATCTAATAATTTAAAAAAATGCTTATGCTATAAGGAACAACCAAAGAACTATAATTTATTTTCTACAAATAAAATAGGTACTTATAAATGCAATAGTTGTGCATTGTACCGATATTTACACCAAAAAATCTTTTATTCATCCTGTGACAACAGGAGGTATTGCCAGCCATGCCAGGAGAAGTAGGGCAGTAGGTGTAAGACTTGTGCCAGCACAGCTAGCTGGAATATTATAAATAGTTGTGTGGCATTAGTATAGCAACCTGATCTGTACAGATGCATGTGCTGAAAATATATTTTTGAGCTCTGCTTGTGTTAATTGTGTTAAAATTTATCAACAGTGCAACCTGATGAAATGAAGAGAAAAGCATTATGGTAACTGAATTAAATGTATATATTAAAATAGAGAACACTAGCACAGTGGTTAACCAGCTAACTTATTTTAAGAATAAGAGAAATGTAAGTGAGCTGTTAAGTAATTAAACAGCACCCCACAGTGCTGTGTAGGCCTGGAGATGGTAGGTCTGGGAGCAGCCATTATCGGTTAGCTTTTGTAAAGAAGGGGGGAAGTGTTGTAAATGTTTCTGGCTCCAAGCATTGCCATAAAAGCTCGTAATGTACATTGAAGCAGTCTGCTAAAGTCCTGTCTCAAACTTCAAAAGGAGATATTGTGGGAACCTAGAGTCAGGTGAACAGATGAGGTCATTCTGCTAGTCATCTTGGATATTATATTTTTACAGGGAGCAATCTCAGAATATAGAGTATTCTGTTTGGGGTCTTACTAGAAAGACTGCTCACGTATTTATTTCATCTTGCCTTGCTCTATCAAGTAAGTTATTAGGGAAGAGTAATTCTCTTAGATTTAGTCAGGAATATAATGCAGCTTAGTTTAGAGATTGTTTTTCTTTATTTGCCTGAGTCTGTCCTTCAAAGTTCTTTTCAATATTTCCAGTGATTTGAACTCTGGTTTTCTGTGAATATATATTCAGTATTTTCATGTACTTTTATTATTTGTTATTAAATGTATTTAAAACTTTTATTGTGGCTGGTTCTTGTAGAGAGTATCTAACCTTTGAGAGTACTTATATTTATTTGGTGACACTGAGTGCGCCACTCCAGAAGGCCTAGCCGTCTTGGTGAACTACTGCTATTTGTATTAATATTAATATTGCACAGTAAAATTGGACACCTTTTGTTAAGGACCTTAGAGTAGCTGATTGTAGAGTGTCTGGTGGCAGTGAATCTACCTTATAGTCTGGGCAGAAGGGGGCATAGCTAGTAAACCTGTGCCAGCCCTTCCCAGGTGTGTGAAAATTATATCTTAAAGTGTGTGTATGCCAGCTACCTGGGGCAGGGACACAAATCAGTGAGTTTACAGAGAGGGTGCTGGAGGACCTGGCTTGGACACATGGCTGAGAACCTAACCCTGCATCTGTATCAGTGGAGAGTCTTATTAGGGACCTGGAGGGAGACAGATATAGAGACATCCAGACTCCAAGCTAAGTGTGTTCTCTGTGTGCACTTAAGGCAAACTGTACTTGATGCAGAGAGGTCTGTATCTGGAAATACTGAGTGTATCCATTTGTACTCCAAGTGCATGTCCCTCTCCAGTGTCAGTGGTGACGATTCAGGCTCCTTGATTACTGGCCCAACATGGAGATGACACATATTGATACCCATCTCATATTGGTAGCAGTGGTAGGCATCACATATTAATAGGTTGGCAGTGGAGGGATCATCACATGCTTGCATATTGTTGAGCGGTGGTGGGGATATTGAATTCCTGTAGCTTGGAAGCAGTGGTCAATAAAGAAGTGTTTGAACCAGGGTCAAACAAAAAAACTTTTCCAAAGCTGACTACAACCTCCTGAGAGCAGGTAAAAACAGCTTCACAGCCACCATCCCTTAAGATGGATCAAGCACTAATGTCCAAGCCTACACCAAAAAACTATATGAGCACCTATGTAACTGCATGGACTCAGCAATACCTGGCAGGACCAACTCATTTTCCTCAAGGAAGATTATACCTGTCTGGTGGACAGCAGCAATAAACAGATTCTATAATAAAAGGAAAACAATTGCTGTCCAGGACCAAGAAGGAGCAGGTGCCAAGTTGGAAGCAATCTCTCCTTTGTCTGAACAAGCAAATAAGGTCACTGGTGAAATCCTCTAAAGCTAACTTCGAGTCTAAATTGGCCACATCCACTAAGGATAATCACAAGGCCTTCTTCACATACATCTGCAATCTCAAAGGTAACTCTCAAATCTGGTCTGAATTGGTGGTCAAGAATACCACATACACAAATGCCATAGATATAGCCAACCTACTGGCAGATAAGTTCAGTGAAAACTTTACCCCCCCTGTCCCGCCATCAGTAAAACCAGGGCATCCCCGGCACCTTCCTCCCTCCCCTCATCATCAGGGAGCAGGTTATTAATGCCCTCTCATAGCAAAAAATACAGCCTCCATGGGACCCAACAACATCCCTGTGTCCTACTCAGGCAAGAGCTGTCAGCACCACTAGGCACCCTATTCAACTAAAGTCTGTGTAGCAACTTCATCTGCACAAAGGTGGAGTGTCCACCGACCCAGGCAATTATAGGCCCATCAGCCTAACTAGCCTGATCTGCAAGGCCATAGAATGCATTATCATAGACCTTATAAACAAGGACACTGGCATCCTTCAAATGCTTGATCCCACACAGTTTGGTTTTGTCAAAGAGAGAGCATGCCTGTTAAACTTGGTCGCCTTTTTCAAAACCGTCACCAAAGCCATGGATGAGGGCAAGACAATGCAAACCACCTACCTTGACCTAGCTAAAGCCTTCTACACTATTCCCCACTTGGGCATAATAAACTCTCCCGGCTAGGCATCAACCCATATGTTACCAGATGGGTAGCTAACTGGCTCACTGACAGTACCCACTCAGTCAAAATAGGGCATGCTACCTCTAGTAGTAGAACCATAACAAGCAGAGTACCCCAAGGATAGATCTTGGGGCCTCTACTGTTTGGGATATACTTTTCTGAGGTGCAAGCCAAAACCAGTGGTCTGTGGCTGACCAGATTTGTAGATGACTGTAAGCTGGGCACAGTCATAAATTCCCCTAGTGATGTGAACATCCTCCAAGAGGGCCTTAACCAAGATAATGACTGGTGCCAGAAGCATGGCCTCAAACTGAATGCCAAGAAATGCATCATTATCCCCTTTGGGGAAAATGGTGTCCCCACTAATTATCACATTAATAACAATGTACTATGCACGCAATCAGTCGTGAGGGACTTGGGCACCCAGGTTGATAGCAACCTGACTTTTGACCACCATGTTGCCTTCGTTGTACGGAAGGCTTTCTACATGACCCACCTCATAAGTAAAGGTATTTCATCCAGGAAAAGGAGGTCATAACATCCCTGTACTCCTCCCTTATCAGACCCATTATCGAGTACAATGCCCTCTTTGGCAAGTAAAAACCAGGAAAATCCAGGGTTTCAAACACCTATCCTATACAGATAGGCTAAAAGCCTTCTCCCTCTACTCAGTCTTGTACAGACTGCTCAGAGGTGACCTGTGTCTGGCATACAAGGCCGTCTCAGACTCAACCTTGATGGAGGTGCTGCATATCTGTAAGTCAACCTCCATTCACACAACCCACACGCAAGGTCTTAACCTGGTCTGTGACATTAACAGAACTTGTTGGCAGGACAGACGTGTCCCAACGACTCCCCCATCTGAGGAATAGACTTCCTCTTCAAGCAGAGTACCTCACTAGCCCTCTTTAAGAGGAACCTGGATGAGTAGATGGGAAACAGAAAATATTCCCCTGGGATCCCACCTGTGTCCCTGCTGGATAGGGAAAACAGGTGCTGACTTTGTGGGAACATGGGTGAAATTCTTGGCTAGGCTTATAAGGGCCAATAGCCTAGTATTGTCCTATGAACCTATGAAGCTATGTACTCTCAAGTAGCAACAAAGCAGACTTTCAGAGTTTCATATCACAATATCCAAAGCCACCACAGGAACAAGCAGCAAAACGTCAAACAAAATGACAAGAAACAGCTAGATATTCCCAAACTATTTAATATAACAAGATTCTGTAGCACCTCGGCAAACAGCCTTTACACAGTAAAACAGTAACACATGGAAAACTTCATCTTATATAATAACATCAATTAAGCTCAATTACATCAATTATCCCCCAAATAAATAATTAACACATTAAAACATTTTTAAATGAAAACCTTCCAGCTACACTCTAAATTTAAACCCCTGGGAACCAGGGTATCATATTTCAATATGAAAACAGTTTCTTTATACAACAACTTCTTTTTAATACTGTCATTTTTAAATGGGCCACAGTAAACCTGATCAAATACTGTTGCTAGAAGGCTACTTTCATCCCCACGATGCCAATCATAAAAATGAGCAGCGACTGGACTTTCCATCCTGACTTTTCTAATGTCCCTAAGGTGCTCCTGTAGCTGTATTTTAAAGGCCCTCATAGTTTCACCTATATAAATTTGTTGCAGGGACACTTGAGGGCATTAATTATTCCTACTGAATTACAAATAAAGCTAGTTTTTTACCTTGTATATTTCCTACCATTAATATCACCAAAATGTGTGACTACATATTTGCAACTACAACACTTCCCACTTCCTTTAAGGGGAACACTTGTATTAACAGTCACCACAGGAGGAATAAACCTCCCATGTGCAAGCATATCACTAATATTTCTTCCCCTCTTATATGCTATACCTGGAGCATTGTCCAAGTAATCACAAAAATCTTTGTTTAATCAAAAAAAAAAAAAAAACAATAGTATTTTAACATTTTTATGACTTCAAACCTAAAGGGACTATAAGTAGTCACAAAAAATATATTTTTTATTATTATCACTATTATCCTGAATTTTAAATCCCCCACTGGGTATACACATTCATTGTCTGTCACCCCTTACCAATATTACCATCTTGAATACTTTTATTCACTTTATTCACATCATACCCCCTACTAATACACATTTGTTTTGTAAACTCGAACTCCTGAAGAAATTCCCTTTCCTCATTACAAAGTCTCCGTAATCTAATAAATTCCCCATAGGGTTGTGCTGATAAAGTATGTGGAGGGTGACAACTTCACTCATTCAAATACTGATTGCCATCAACAAACGTTCGATGAACTCTTGCATGGATAACCTTTCCTTTCAGACCTTCTAATGAAACATCTAAAAATGTCACCTTTTGACCTACACTTAAATTTTATTTATTTATTTCATTTGTTAACTGGGTAATGTCCGACTGGCCATGAGGCCCATTTTCAGCTGAGGCCCGGGGAGAAAAGCTCCAAATACATACATGTATTAATCCACATACACATACACATGCACATAACATTATTGAACACTCAAGATAAATACATAATTTTGTATTTGACAAAAAAGCAAAAACAGTATAGCAATTAACTAGAAATATCCTTGATTAACAATGTAAAAATTCACAGCATGACTTAATAGTGACAGCAGTGCAAGACAGACTATCAAGAAGGAGCAGTATTAATTTTACCCTGATAACTGAAATAGAGAGGCAGACTGTCAAGAAGCCGCAGTATTAGTTTTTAAATCACTACATTTTAAATTAAATCTATTAGAATGCAAATATTCAATATAATCAGCAACCAAATCCTGACCCCTTCACATACAAATATTAAATCATCAACAAATCTAAAATATCTGACTACATATTTCCTAAAAAAATCTGAAACATAAACATACTGAGATTCAAATAAACCCATAAATAAATTAGCATATACAGGAGCAAATGATGGCCCCATAGCAGTGTCTTGCAGTTGTTGGTATAGTATGTCGTTTTGTTTTTCATATCACAATAGTTTTATTTATTTACTTTTTGTTAGCTTAGATAGTCAGGGAAAGCAGGCAAGGATGGCAACAGAGGATTACGGCTAGATGACAAGAAGCCAGTTGGCTGCGATGTGCCAAGCCAAAGGACTGGGGCATGCCAACCTGACTAAAGGGGAAATGACTGCAGTCTTAATCACAGCTGTTGATGGGGACTTGCAGCTCTCAGAAACAGGACAGTTCAACTTTTCATTAGAGGATTTAAAAATCCATTTGGAGTTAAAGAGACTTGAACTGGAAGCCAAACAGAATTAGAATCAGCAGAGCGAATGCGGCATTTGCAGGCTGAATACTACGAGATACTGAGACATCTGGAAGCTGAAGCATATGAGAGACACAGGCAACATGAAAAGGAAATGCTGACTCTTCGCCAGGGTCATGGAGGTAATGGGGAAGGGAGTAACCACACCCCAGAAGCAATAAAGGTCAGTAAATTTCTTCCTCAGTACCAAGAAGATGATAATTTTGATAGTTTTCATGTTTAAAAGAGTATGCAAATAGTATAATATTGACCGAGGGCTCTGGGTACAGTTCCTCACCCCCTTACTTCATGGAAAATCTGTACCTGTTTCTTTAAGTTAACACCTGAAGCTTACAGACAAATATTTCATGAGCACAGACACAAGGCAGATGAAAGTGTATGTGATTATATTGCTGAACTAAGCACTTATTTTCATAGGTGGGTGAGTGGGTGTCAGGCCACCACTTTTAAAAAGCTGCCAGACCTTTTGGTGAGGGAACAAGCCCTTGGCACTTTGCCTGAGGATATGAGAATCTGGTTGGCAGACAGGAAATGCAACTCTGCAGATGAGTTGGGGAAAAAAGGAGACCTATACCTACTAAGTAGGGCACCACTGCACAAGAAAGGGATGCCCAGTGCTGCATATGCTGCACATGGATATAAGGGAAAGCCTAAACTGCCCCAACAGACTCCACCAGTAACAGAGGAAGCCACTAGTTCAGGTACACGGCCAGGATCAGGTGGGGCCATGCAGCATATAGATGTCCATGGAGGCAAGGTGGGAAAGCCAGCAAGTGGTAATAACAGAATGCCAATGGTAGGTTGTCTGGAGATAACAGGAGTACTAAACTACCAGCAGAGTTTATATCCGATCTTGATAGATAGAAAACAGGCCACTGCCAAGAGAGACACAGCCTCTGATATAACCTTTGTGAAGCTTGCAGTGGTTAAAGAGGAGCAGTACTTATTTGGGCAGTCCAGTCCAGTCAGAGTTTTAAAAGGGATCCCATTCTAAATGCCTTTGGCCAGGGTTCACTTTGACTGGGAGGCTGGAAAATGAGGCAAGCAAGTAGATGTCTTTGAGGATATCCCTGCAGATGTCTTGATAGGGAATGATTCTGATAATCTAGTACCATGTGTGCATGCAGTGACATGCAGTCAGGCTTGGAGACAGACATGTGGGTCTGGCAGCCTGAGGGAAGGGGGGTCCAGACAGAGCGCACACCTGAAGCCAGGTGATGTGGCTACTTCAGCAAGGGGGCAACCCTGTAGCAGTGAGACTGAAGGTGAGCCACAGCTGCTGGTGGGTACTGAAGGGCAGAAGTGGGTAGTAGTACCCAGGCTGACAGTGAGGTACCGCTGTCAGAGGATATCAGATTTCCTGTGGAAGGGAAGCTGGGAAGAGTTACAAAGAGAGAGGTGAGACAGGCTCAGCTCTCAGACCCTACATTACAAAGCTTGAGGGAGGCAGCTAGGGAGACGCCTCACTGTTAAGGAAAAGGGGATTCCGTATACTGGAAGAAAGGGTTATTGTACAGAGAGTGGACTCCTGAGGGAGGGGTAGAAGGTGAGGTAATACAGCAGTTGGTAGTGCCCAGAGCCTACCATCTGGCACTTCTAACCACAGCCCATGACATTCCCTTTGCAGGTCATAAGACGTATTATGCAGAACTTTGATTGGCCTGGGATTTCCAGGGATGTAACAGGGTGCTGTGGGACCTATGAGCAGTGCCAAAAAGTAGGCAAGGAAGGAAACAAGGTCAAATCTCTTTGATGCCTTTGCCTGTGATAGAGGAGCCATTTCAGAGGGTAGCTATGGATAATGTGGGGCCTCTGAGCACCCCAAGTTCCACAGGGATGAAATATAGCCTAGTGGTGGTAGATTATGCTACTAGATATCCTGAGGTGGTGGCTTTGTCCTCCATTGAGGCAGAGAAGGTGGCAAATGCTTTGCTAGAGATTTTTAGCAGGGTAGGCTTCCCAAGAGAAATACTAACTGATGGAGGTGCCAATTGCCTGTCAGACCTGCTGGCTTGTCGGTGAGAGAACTGTGGGGTGAAGCAGCTAAAGACCACTCCCTACCACCCCCAGACTAATGGTCTTGTGGAAAGGTTAAACTCTAAGCTAAAAACCACGCTATGGGCACTTGCAGACCAGTTTAAGAGGGAGTGGGACAAATATGTGCACCATCTATTGTTTACTAACAGAGATGTGCCCCAGGAATCCAAAGTATTTCACCCTTTGAGTTGCTGTATGGGCATAGGATGAGGGGACCTATAGATTTGATTCGTGATGAGAGGGAGAGTGACTGTGAATCCCACAAGGAGTCTGTTGTGGCATATGTCCTAAACCTCAGGACAGGGCTTAGAGAGCTCATGGGCTTGGCCCAGGAGAATCTAGTAGGAGCCCAACAGCAGGGAAAGGTGTGGCATGACAGGAATACTCGAGCCAGAGAGTATATTGTGGGACAGCAGCTGATGGTACTCATTCCTGTCAGACATAACAAATTGCAGGCAGCTTGGGAGGGACCCTTCAAGGTGGTAAGGAAAGTTAGTGATGTTAACCACATGTAGAACTGCTAGGCAGGAGGCAGTGGCACAAACTGTACCATGTTAACATGATGAAGCCTTACCATGATAGAGTGGCCCTTGTGCTGAGTATTTGCAGTAGATGGCAGGAGGAGTCTAAGGGTGATCTTGTGACTGATCTGTTCAGTGAGGCTCTGACTGACACCTCAGTAGAATGGGTAGCAATGTACCAGCAGCTATACCCTATCCAGGTTCGAGAAATCTGAGCAGTGTTACAGTAGTTTGTGGACATGTTCACTGGGAAACCAGGGTGCACCCATCTGGTGGAGCATCATGTGGATACAGGACCCAAAAGACCTTTAAAGCAGACCCCTTACAGGGTGCTGAGTGAGTCAGACATATTTTGAGGAAGGAGATGCAGGAGATGATGGAACTGGGAGAAATCCAGGAGTTCAGCAGGCCCTGAGCCTCCCCAATGGTGCTGATACCAAAGAAGGATGGCAGAACCAGATTCTGTGTGGACTACAGGAAACTAAATAGTCACACAGAGTCAGATGCTTACCCCTTGCCTAGGACAGATGAATCCATAGAGCAGCTGGGTGGGGCTAAGTATCTGATCATTGCTGATCTTACCAAGGGCTGCTGGCAGGTGCCCTTGACCCCCAAAGCTAGAGAGAGGTCAGCCTTTATGACTCCTTTCAGCTTGAATGAGTTCAGATGCCCTTTGGGATGAAAAAAGCCCAAACGACTTTCCAGAGGCTGGTAAATTGTATCCTAGCAGGAGCAGGAGATTTTGCCTTTGCTTACCTAGATGATATTGCCATCTACAGCCATTCCTGGCAAAAGCACCTTCAGCATGTCAGGGAGGTGCTGGGCAGACTGCAGAGGGCAGGGTTGACCACTAAGCCCAGTAAGCGTCAAGTGGGTATGGCAGAGGTCTCCTACCTGGGACACAGAGTGGGAAGTAGTAAGATCAGGGCAGAACATGCCAAAGTAGAGCCATTCAGGCACTGCCTGCCCCCCACTACTAAAAAACAGGTGAGGGCATTCTTAGGGACAGTGGGGTACTATAGAAAGTTTTCCCTCAATTATACATACATACAAATATTTCAAGGACGGACATTAAAAGCACTTCTAACTTACCAATATACCATTACACTTATTCCCATAATAAGTGTCCAGGCTGGTTTTAAAAATACCTAAACTAGTACTTGCTTTAATGTAATTTGGTAGTCTGTTCCATGCATCAGCTACTCTGTCAGAGAACCAATTAGTACACTGCTCATTCCTATAGAAACTTCTACATAGGCTGTCTGATGATTCCCTAGTACTTTTTGATAACCCCAAACATTCACAGAGGCAGTTGTCTCGCGTTCCTGTTACATGATTGAATGCTAGAAATAGGGAATGCTCATTTGTTGAACCCGAATGCACGAAACCACAGAATATCGAAGGAATGGATCGCTGGGCCATTCTCCGGACTTTGCTGTTTTTTTCACTGTGCTGCAATCTTGGAGTTGTTATATTTAAGGTATTGCCTGTACTTTTTTTTTTTGGATCGTTCCTTCGACATTTTGTGGTTTCGTGCATCTGGGTTTGATAATAGATCATTCGCTATTTCTAGCATTCAATCATATAATACGAACCTGCTGTCTCTAAATGCCCTATATACTTGAATTTAGATCTCTTAGATATATATAAGAGACACTTTACAAGTTCAGATATTTTAGTCTTTCATAATAACTTAAATTTTCACATCCATGGATGCCCTTGGTATATTTCTGCTGTACTCTTTCCAGTTTTCTCATGCTTGTTTTCTTATACGGTTTCCATATTGTTATTCCATACTCAAGTTTGGGTCTAATGTAACTAACAAACAATGACTTCATCATTTTTGATTTCCTAGGCTTTATAAATCTTTGCATACAACCTATAGCTCTATAACTATCATTAACCAATTGGTTGATATAATTAGAAAAACTCATAGCTGAATCTACCCATACACCGAGGTCCTTAAATGAGTCTACAGTTTCAATTTCTGTATGCTGTATTAAATATTCACCTTTCAATTTATAGGTTCATAGGTGGTTACTAAGCTATTGACTTGAAGGTCTTTATAAAGCCTAACTTTGTGTACCCAGTATAATACTAGAGAAACCCAATATAAGGATCATGCCTAAACTCGAGATCTTAGTTAGCAATGACGGTCTATATCTAGGAGGATCATACATGAAATCCCAAATCTCATATGCTTAGTTTTTGATGCATTTATAAGCATATTATTCTCCTGTGCCCAAATGGTCAATTTAGTCAAGTTATTTTACAGACATGCCTTATCGGTAACATATGTAATCAGTTTACCAAATTCAGGTCATCTGCATATAGACAGTAGAACACCACATATGAAAATGTTAGGTCTGAAAGCTACAATCTAAACAAGTAAGGGTCTAGGACAGAGCCCTGTGGAACACCCTGACTGTAACCAAGGATTTCACCCGTCCATTTGCTGTATGATACTTACCATGTCCTATTTGTAAGCCATGCAGCTATCCATCTTATCAAGAGTACATCAATACCTAGTTGTACTAATTTATTGATCAGTGTTTTGTGTATGACCCTGTCAAATGCTGAAGTTAAATCCATATAAATTACATAACAGCACAATTCTTCATTCATAGCTGTTATTATATTGTTATAGAACATCATGTTACTGATGATAATAGATGTGTTTTCAACATATACATGCTGATAATATGGTTTCAAGTCCCATCTAGTTCTGACAATAACTTATCCAATGTTACCTTCTCCCTTATTTTTCCACAACATGAAAGTCGACATAAGGGTCTATATTTATTTTTATTTATTTATTTGATATTTGTTGACCAGGTTGGTCCAGCTGGGACAGAGCCCTTTTTCAGTGGAGACCTGGGGAGAAAAGCTCCACAGTTAATACAAACACAGAATAGTTACATTAATACATATAGTACAGAGAACAGGGAGAAAAGCTCCACAGTTGGTACAATCTTAGAATAGTTACACATATGAAGGAAGTGGCTATATACAAAAGTAGGATAACCTGAATGGTAATTAATATGTACAAAAACAGTACATTTTGAAGTACAGTAAAGGTTTGTCCTACTCCCCCTTTCCCTTGGAGACAGGTTTAATAAGCGCATGTCTCCAATCTTGAGGAATCTCCCCATATTTATATGACCTCAAGATTAATAGATATAATGGTACCGTAAGTTCTTGCTGAAGTGTTCTCAGGTCATTGTTACTAATTCTGTCTCCTCCCTGTACTTTGTTTGGATCCAGTTTGCGCAGTTCTTTCTCAATATAATCTAATTTGATTCCAGTATCTGGGGTTACCTGGATGTCACTAGGTCAAATGATTACCCCTTTTGTGGAGCCAAACAGTTTTGCATACAATTTTGTAAATATATCAATAATCTGTTGTGTCTGAGAATAAATGTTAGAATCTGCACACAGTTTATCAATTTGTGTGTCTTTACTCCTTCCACATCTTATGTATCTATAAAAAGGTTTCCTATTATGCTCAATATCTTTATATAAATTTTCTTCAAATTTTTCTTGATATTGTCTCACACTATGCTTAATCTGTTTGTCCAGCTTGTTTATTTCAGTTTTCAAAGTTGTAGTTTGACTTCTCTTCCATTTCTTATATGTTTTGTCTCTCATCTTAATCAGATATCTTGTTCTTATGGAAATATACCGCCCTGATGTTGTATGCCTAGATCCTGATGTTAAACATTTTTTTTTTAGTTTTTGCACTCAAACAATTTCTCTTTCAAAACTTTCCACATTCTATCTGCAGTTTTTCCACTAAACACCTCACTCCAGTTAGTTTTACATAGTGACTGTTTTGCTTCCATATAATCTGTAATTAACCTTCTGTGCATTGGTTTAGATTTCAATTTGGCAGAATTATCTACCAACAGATTAACCTTTATAACTCCATGATCACTGCACATCAGTGGTGGTAAAGCTTGACTTGAAGTAAAAATGAGTTATGTACTTACCATAACGTTCCATGTTTGTAGTCCATCTCACCTACATTCTTGCTGGATGGGTTCGGAGCTGATATTCGGCTCCGACTCGGCCGAAACTAAAGCTCGAGAGCTTTTACTGGCTCAAGATTAGCCCCTATCCCATGGTGCCTCACGTCAATTCCCCAGATCTAGTTTGCAAGAAAGCAATAAGTACCTATCAAGTAAGAAATATCAGAGCTACATATGTAAAGATAAAGGATTTTGAAATAGAATCCATGCCAGGTGAACAAAAAATGAGAACCAGGTCAGACAGCACCAGTATAGTCCACCAGATTCCCCAGAAATAGAAAGGGGGTTGGATGGAGGGATGCAAGAATGTAGGCGAGATGGACTACAAACATGGAACGTTAGGGTAAGTACATAACTTCTTTATGTTAAGGTTCTCACTCCAAAATAGGAGATCTCAAGGTGGGTGACACAACCTCAATGTCCGATAAAACTTTCAATACCGAAGGTTACCTCGGCACAGAGGAGACAGATGGCACAGATATGGACGAAGCTGAATTGGACCCCAAACTTCTTGGCTCTGATGCTTTGGTCTTTTTTGTCAGCTCTGAAGCTGGGGCTGAAGATTTTCTCTTAGAAGATTGAGGAGCTGCCTGACCGACTTCCAGCTGTTCCTGGAAGGAACTGGTCCTAAGACCTCTAGCAATAAGTTTTCTCTTCCTCTCATTTAAGACCCTGATGCTAAATGCATGGCAAAAAGTGCAGGGCTCCTGCAAATGGGCTTCACCTAGACAGTACACACAACTGGTGTGACTGTAAGAGACATTTTCTGTGAACATCTATCACAATTCTTAAACCCCGAAGGGCGATGATCCTTATGCTCTCTATCCTTATCTTTAGACATTCCTACTGCAAGGAATAGACTAGCTAGATATACAACAAGAACAGCAATACTAATTACTAACTACAGACAAAAAAGTAGTACAGAAGAAAGGAGTATAACTCTTTTTTTTTTTTTTTTAAACACACACACACACATGGAGGAAAGCCCCTCTAACTTAAATGGGTCATACAGTCCTTGGGGAAGAATAAGGGTCAGAAACTCTCAAAAAACAGTCACACAACAGACAAAAATTATTAAAGTATGTAAATGATAAAAAAAGTCAGGAAAAAAGACTAAATTTAGTAAATAAATTTTACTTAGCCAACGAGCCAGTAAGACACAACCTTGAAGCTTTTGTGGCAAATGAGATCTGGGGAATTGCCGTGAGGCACCATGGGAAAGGGGCTAGTCTCGAGCTTTAGTATTGGCTGAGTCGGAGCGATATCCAGCAAGAATTATGGCGAGATAGGACTACATAACATCAGTAATTTCTTTAGGAACACAAACAATGTCTATTATGTTCCATCTCCTGGCAGTTTTTTTTTTTTTTTTTACAATTGGCACGTTCTGAATAATTTCCTTACTAACGCAGTTGAATCAATATTATTCCAGTCTGTTTCTGGTAAATTGAAGTCCCCAGCTAATATTATTCTTCCCTAGTTTGTTTCATGCAAGAAATGTATGAATTCATCTAGGTCATCTGCACATGACTTTGGTGGTCTATACACTCCAATGATTATATGTTCCAGGGATATCTTTACTGTCACAATTACACAGTCTATAGCACTGGTGTTATCATTGAACATGTAATAATCACAGGTCTTGTAATTGTCTTTAATCCCTATCTTAACACCTACACCTCATTTTTTGTTAGAATGTCTGTTACAGTTAAAACATTTATACTCAGGCAAAACTCTCTTTTCACTAACACTATAGGTAAATGCTGGAATCTCTTACCTTGTGACATAACTTTGACTACATCCCTGCCTCAATTCAAACAGAAAATTAAACTGTACTACCTAAATCATTGGCTTTGTTTCTGCAGTACACCAGGCTAACCTTTTTCTTTCTCATACTACATCTCTCCTTCACTCTTCCTATTAGTATCTGTCTTATTTTACATTCTATGTAAAATTGCTAATATGGTATTAACTGCTCATCGAAATGTGCTTCTCCTGAATCTATCTTGCATTCTGTGTGATGTTATGATTTTCTAATTTGTTACTTATAAACATTTGTAATATTTTGTAATGTACTTAGTATTTAGTGGAGCTTTTCTCCTCGGGCCTCTGCTGAAAATGGACATGTATCCAGCCAGACTAGCCCGGTCAACAAATGTAAAATAAATAAAATAAATAAAATAAATAAAACTGGTTTCCAGTCATTGTTCTTTAATCATGTTTCACAAACAATAACAACATCAAACTTGTGAGAACGTAGTAAATTTTCCAATAAAAATTTATTATTAATGCTCCTAGCATTAACAACCATTAGAGATGCATCAAATGTTGCCGTCTGTGAACTGTTAAATTTTTGACCTGGCAAAACTCCTGCCTAGTGTTTGTCAAATATTGCAAAATATCTGCTGCAAAAATTCACTTCCCTGATCTTGACAAATGCACCCAATCTTGTCTGAACACGTGTGCCCCAAACTAGGTTTGGGTGCTCTACACATTTCCATTTTTTAAAAAATGACATTTTTTTCATGTAGGTATTTACCCAAAAAATGTTTTCATTCACATTAACCTGACTATCCTTTCTATAGGTGATTTGTGAAAAATACATCCTAACACTAGTACAAGCTATACTATTTAAGAGGACTAACAGTCAAAGAATCCTTGTGGATTACATCATTTGTACCAACATGAATAAAAACTGATCCATACTTCCTTACATTAAGGTGTTCCAAAGATTGTCTCACATCTTCTATTTTTCTTCCTGGCAAGCATAACACTATTCGATGTTCATTATCTTCTCTGCAAACATAAGTAACTATTCCTCTAATAATCGAATCTCCAATTACAAAAATATATTTGCTGGCCAGCTCTGAAAAATCTTCAGCTTCTAATACAGTAATATCTGCTCTGTCAATTGTTACGAAGGATAGATCTTCATCACCATTAGACTTATTAATCCCACTGTTTTCATTATGTATTAAATTCTCATCCAGCTAGTATTGTAACTCCACAGCTTGAGACGTAGTCAACATCTGTCTTTCTCTTCCTTTTCTAATATTGATGTTCTTCAATCCTTCCACGTTCAATTTTGATTTCTTTCTTTTCACCTACCCCTTGCCTCTTTTTCTACCTTCTCCATTGGAAAGATGATGCCTTTTTCTGTAGACTGAAGGTTTTCTGATAGAAAAATATCATCATTCCCTATGACCTATGTGCTACATAACAAAGCGGCATCATTTTTACTATGTATTCTCTTTCCTTTACAGTCATTAATCAGTTTATTTTTCTTCCTTATTTGTTGTGAACTTCTTCCTTTCTTTCTTTTCTTGTTTCCTTCTAAACAAACTGGATCCTCAGATTGCTGAATACTTGCATCCAGAATTCCAAAGTTGTCAGGGGCATTTTGAATGATTTTTGCAGATAATAGATGCATCATTTCCTAAATGCATCCTATTTGTTCTATGTCTAGCAATATTTATTTCATCAGTCCAGTCATTAATATATGAAACACCAGTTCTCAAAGCCATGCCAATTGCACAAGTGCAATCATCATTAAGTCGAGATTTACTTCTAACAATGGTAAGCAAATCATCCAACTTTTGACATGAGGAACACAGATCACCAGTGTTATCAGCTGTTACCTTTAAATATGCATAGCATTTATTACACTGTACAAGATATTTGTGCATTAGCAAATCATTAATTACATACTCATTTAAGGAATCCATATTCAGCTTCAAATGAATAAAATATTGTAAAAGAAAAGAATAATCAAAAACAGTAGCCACAGAATTCAAAGAGAATTTAAATCAACTTTTATGACAATTACACCAGCAATATACAACTAAATAATAAATTAAGTACAGTAAAGTTTTTCTGATCATACAAGTTCTGCAATCCAGATAGAAGTTGTAATTCCTTTGCATTGCTCGCAGTAGCTTCTGCTCACTATCACTCACAGTTGCACTTCTTTTTAACAGTAAAGATCAATAAATCACAAACCAAGCTAGGATTGTTTAGATATGGTCAGGATTTTCCTCTCTGCATTCTGTGTGAATTTATAGGTGTCTAAGCCCCTTGTGGTGGCTACAGCTTGCCTTTCTAAAACCTCTCCCTTTTAACAACCCACAGTGAAATTAAGGGTAAAATAACAAATTATGAATCAAAGTAAGTCTTGTTATCAAGCTATCCCTTCTTAACTACAAACAGTTAAAAACACTGATAACAAATGCAATATAAATTCAAATAATACTACTCTTACCAGTCAACTATACAGTACATCACAAACCAATATAGGATTGTTTAGATATGCTCCCTACCATAGCTGCTCCCCTCACAGACCTGACAAGAAAAAACAAGCCAAGTAAGATAGTGTGGACCCCAGCATGTGAGCAGGCATTCCAGAAGCTTAAAGGAGCTTTGGGAGGACCCCCTGGGTTAGCCAGTCCAGATTACAGCAAAGAATTTGTGGTGCAGGTGGACACTTCAAACCATGGGGGGGGGGCTTCCTCAGAGACAGAAGAGCACCCAGTGATATATCTCATCTGTAGACTCAAACCCAGGGAGGAATGCTATGCAGCTGTAGAAAAAGAATATCTAGCCATAGTATGGGCACTGTAGAAACTTCAGCCTTATCTGTATGGAAGGAAATTCACTGTAGTTACAGATCACACTCTCTTAACATGGCTACATAGAGCCAGCCAACAAAATGCTGAGTAATTAAGGTGGAGCGTAGGATTGCAGGCATATGACATGACAGTATAATACCCTAGTGGGTCAACAATGCCAACACACATGGGCTCTCAGGACAGGGAATGGGGTAACATATTCCCAGATAGGCTTATTTCTCTCAAGCCACGTTTCTCAAGGGTCACTTGAAAAACTAGCTTGAGTCTTCAAAGGTGGGGAGAGATGTGACAATAG